>NW_025367134.1:0-13873 GCF_016433145.1 Gracilinanus agilis | reverse complement strand
CACAGGATCTGGCTGCATTCACATTGAAGGACTGAAAGGCATGAAACATAATATTCTGGAAAGCAGCAGAACTGGGTCTACATCAAAGAATCAACTACCCAGCAAAACTGATTATATTATTGCAGGGAAAAGTATGGTCTTTCAATAAAATTGAGGACTTGCAAGCATTCATAAAGAAAAAACTGGCCTTAAACACAGCGTTTGCTGCCCAAACACAGAACACAAGAAAATCACCATAAGGTAATTAAGAGAGTCCTGGGGGGGGTTCTTTTCTTTAAGGGACACAATAAGTTCAATCAATTTGTATTCCTAGAAGAAAAGAAGATATTGGCAAATATTAAAAATTATCATTACCAACAGGGTAACTAGAAGACGTTTACATAGAGGGAACAGGGACAAACTGTGTAGGATGAAATGTCATCCTATACATACATATATATGTATATATACATATATACATGCAAACACACACATATATATGTATGTATGTATGTATGTATGTATAATAAATACCAAAATAGAGGGGGGAAAAGAAGGTAATATTAAGAAAATGGGAAAACAAACAAAATGCAATAAATTTATATTCCATGAAGAAGACTTGGGGCCAACAGGGAAGAACAGCTATACACTGGAAGGGTAAAGAGGATGGAGAGAGGAAATATTTAATATTTAAGTGCATTGAAATTAACTTAAAGAGGGAAGAACAATCAGATCCATTGGGGAAGAGAATGGATTTGTGCTCTATAGAGAAGTAGAAGGGTAAGAAAAGGACTGATGGGGAGGGAAGTAACACTAGGAACGGAGGGGGGAGGTTGGGGGGTAGCTTAAAAATATCCTAAAGAAGAATAAGAGAGGATTGAGAGGGGAGAGGGGAGAAAAGGAAGTACCATAAGGGAGGGGATTAGGGGAACTGATTAAAAACAAAACACTGGCATAGAACGAAATAGTGAAAGAAGAAAGGACAGGAGAAGGAGAGAGAATCAAAATGTCTGGGAATGCACAATTGATAATTATAACTTTGAATGTGAATGGGATGAACTCACCCATAAAATGTAAGCAAACAGCAGAGTGTATTAGAAACCAAAATCCTCCCATATGTTGTCTACAAGAAACACACATGAGACAGGCTGACATACATAGAGTAAAAATGAAAAGATGGAGCAAAATCTATTGGGTTCCAACTGAGAAAAAGAAGGCAGGGGTTGTNAATTAAAACGGGATCTAAATAATTGGAAAAACATTGACTGCTCATGAGTAGGACAATCTAACATCATAAAAATGACCATTCTACCCAAATTCATTTACCTATTTAGTGCCATACCTATCAAACTACCAAAAAACTTTTTTACTGAATCAGAAAAAACTATAACAAAGTTCATTTGGAAGAACAAACAATCAAGAACATCAAGGGAAATAATGAAAAAAAACCGTGAAGGACGCTGGCCTGGCAGTACCAGATATCAAACTATACTATAAAGCAGTGGTCATCAAAACAATATGGTATTGGCTAACAGACAGAAGGGAGGATGGGATGAATAGACTTGGGGTAAGTGATGTCAGCAAGAGAGTGTATGATAAACCCAAAGAGCCCAACTTTTGGGACAAAAATCCACTATTTGCCAAAAACTGCAGGGAAAATTGGAAAACAATATGGTAGAGATTAGGTTTAGATCAAAATCTCATACCCTACACCAAGATAAATTCAGAATGGATGAATGTCTTGAATATAAAGAAGGAAACTATAAGTAAATTAAATGAACACAGAATAGTATACTTGTCAGATCTCTGGGAAAGGAAAGATTTTAAAACCAAGGAAGAGTTAGAAAAATTATAAATTGTAAAATAAATAAATTTTTTTTAAATTTTGGTTTTTAAACCCTTTACTTCTGCGTATTGACTTATAGGTGGAAGATTGGCAAGGGTAGGCCATGGGGGTCAAGTGACTTGCCCAGGGTCACACAGCTGGGAAGTGTCTGAGGCCGGATTTGAACCTAGGACCTCCTGTCTCTAGGCCTGGCTCTCAATCCACTGAGCTACCCAGCTGCCCCCTAAAATAAATAATTTTGACTATATTAAATTAAAAAGTTTTTGTACAAACAAAAACAATGCAACCAAAATCTGAAGGGAAACAGGAAACTACGGAAAAAATCTTTATAACGACAAACACTGAGAGAGGTCTAATTACTCAAATATACAAGGAGCTAAATCAATTGTAGAAAATATCTAACCATTCCCCATTGTAGGTAAGAGTTGGCCTTAGTAGTTTGGGAGATGGCTTGAGCTGTATCTTGAATCAATCTTTCAACCTCAGCTGAGATATTTCTAAAAGAGTCTATCACTGCCATCATTTCAAAGTTTGGCAGGAGTGCCCAGAAAACCCTCTGTACTGCTGATGAGGATTCCAGTGAATATAGTCTTGACCTCTTTGGTCTAGAAAGCCACCAGGAACCCAGATTCCTGGGTTTCTCTACCTGGCCAATACCATCCTGGTGGATGGGTAGAGAAAGCCAAAGATTTACAAAGGGAGAACTGTCCAGGGGTCACCCAGAGCCCATGGGGAATCCTTCCTCAGCTGGGGTGAGAAGGTATCAGTCATAAAAGACATGTATTAATGTCCCCCATCCCATTGAATTTCTAAGCTTTACTCTAGCAGAAAATGGGGTGGGGAGGAGGTTTATAAACAGTTTTTCAGAAAGAGGTCTCATCTCCAATTTATAGAGAACTTTGTCAAATTGACAAGGCTGTGAGCCATTCTCCAACTGATCAAAGATCACAGGATATGAACAAACAATGTTGAGATGACATTACCAGATATATATATATATATGCATATATATATCTATTTCTATATCTATAGCCATAAGAAAAAGTGACCTAAATCATTTTGTTTTAGAGAGATTCAAATCAAAATAACTCGGAGATCTCTTTTGACATTTGTCAGATTGGCTAAAATGTTAAAAGGGCAAAATGACAAATGTTGGATGGAGTGTGGAGAAATAGGGACATGAAAGCAGTTTTGGTGCAACTGTGAACTGATCCATCCATTTTGGAGAGCAGTGTGGAATGAAGTCTTGTGAGATATAAAATAGCATATAACCTTTGGGGCAACAACATCACTATTGACTTTGTTTCTTAATCGAATCAGGAAAAAAAGAAAAGAAAAAACTGATCTTTTAAAATCCCTATTTCTAGTCTTAGTAACAATGATGAGAAAGAAAAACTAGGGCTAGGCAAAGGGGATGAAGTGACTTGGAGTGGAGGGATGCTAGGCATGGTTGTCTATGTTCTGAGCATCCTAACTACCCCCAACCTTATATTCTAACAAATTTATGGCAGCTCTTTTTGTGGCTGTAAAGAAGTAGAAATTGAGGGGATGCCCATCAGTTGGAGAAAGGCTAAATAATTTGTGAGGTAATACTTTATGAGCTACTAAAGTGCCAGGAAACAAGCAGGGTAAGCAAAACACAAAGAATCCTGGAAAGACCTAACCAAGAGAACAATCTTTTTTTTTTTTAACCCTTACCTTCTGACTTGGAGTCAATACTGTTTATTTGCTCCATGGCAGAAGAGTGGAAAGGTTTAGGTAATGGGGGTCAAGTGACTTGCTCAGGATCACACATCTGGGAAGTGTCTGAGGCTAGAATTGAGTCTAGGACCTCCCACCTCTAGGACTGGCTCTCAATCCACTGAGGTACCTAGCTGGTTAAATAGAAACCAGTAAGGGATAGTTTTTATACTTGTTTTTTTTTTTTGGCAAACAATGCCTTTTTAGTGTGCCAGGGTGGGGTTAAGGGTTGGGGAAGAAAGGAGAGGAAGGGGTGTTAAGGAAGTGAGATACCTCATTAATAAAAATGAAAGCAAGCAGAGGATTGTGCAAAGGGGCCCAGGTCTGGAGTGGGCAGAGTGGCAGGCAGGCTGGGGCTCAGGCTTCTAAGGTACTAAGATATGGAGGCAATCCTGGGTACTTTGCAAAGCAGCAGAAAGGCAGCAGAAGCAAGTCCATGAAGAGGCGAGAAGTAAATGGATCTACCTGCAAGGTGTGTCCGGAACAGCTGGAGGGAAGAAGAGGGGCTTTCTCAGAGCACCTGCTGCTGCAGGATTTCCCACACCATCCTCTTCCGGAAGTGAGGCATGTGATTTTGTGTAAAGGTGAAAGGCTTGTCCTGGGAGATGTAATCTGCGTATTTACAAAGAAACACGCCACAATCACTCGTGTTGGATTGCTGAGGAATGTCCCAGGATTGGTCAGTGTCAAGAGTCCATTCCGTGGGATCCAGCTCCGTGTTTCTTTTGCTCTTGCTTTCCTCTTGTAGGTACTGGAGCATGCGGGTGTGGATGTGGGGGTCCTTTCCTGCCATGGAATCCAGGTGCTTGATAGTCTTCTTCCTGAGGTCTATGGAGAGCAAGCTCCAATGTGCCCTCTGGTGAATGGGCACCAAGATGAGGTCTTGCTGGAAGAGGTCCAGCCCTTTGGTCCATCTTCTGACTCCTTGGTAGCCGGCGGTAGTGAGTTTGGGGTAGAAGAATGTGCTGAAGGCATGAAGCCTTGGCAAGCCTCGCTTTTGGCTTCTGTCCACCAGAAGGCGCAGGTAAAAGTTGATGATCTCATCATTGAGCCACTGGGAGTCGCTCAAGGTCTGTAGATCGCCGCGAGTGACTGTTAATGTGGAAGTGCTGCTTAGAATCTCCTCTTGGGGGCCCGAGCCCAGGGCGCTCCGAATCTCCTTCTCCATGTCCTGGGTGAGTTCCGGGAGTCCCTCTGGGCTCTGTTCCATCTCTGTGGCTGAGCAGTGCTTTTCTGTATTGTGGAGCCCAGCGCGTTCCTGGGAGAGATCTGGCTGGGGCGGCCGCGCCGTGCGACTTTCCTTTTCTAGCCAACGGCCGGCTGTGTTTTGGGTTTCCCAAATTGGTTGCTGGGGAGAAGAGGTCCCGTCAGTTGTCAGGAGGCCGGCAGCCGTCCCGGTTTCAGCCACTGGGTCACGCTGTGGAAGAAGGCGAGCGGCTCTCCGTGGGGCTGGTGGTTGTTGCGGGCCACCATTCCTTCGAGCTTGCAGATAACGGCGTAGAGAAGCCAGAAGTTCAGCTGCGGGAGGCTTGGGGCGTCTTGGCTGGCCTCCTGCTGGCAGTGGCTGGCCCGGCCTTTGCTCCTTGTCTCCCTGGCCTCCGTGGGTGCCTTCTGCCAGCGCACAGCGCGGTGTCTTCGGGCCGCTGCCGCCTTCCTCAGGGAGCCCCAGGCTGTGGTCAGAAAGGAGCTCCTTCCAGCCTTGAGGGCTCTCTGGGCGAGACTTGTCCAGGCGACCGCCGCTGATGGCGGGGCTGCAGACTTGCCTGTGAGGAGGCCAAGTGCAGGGAGGCAGGACTGGTCCTGGGGGCTCTTGGTTTTCCTTACTCGGATAGCGAGAGGCTCCACGAGGTGTCTGATGGGCCAAGGTAAAGCCACGTCTACCGCCTCCAGAATTGGCCAACTGAGAGAGTGAAATTGGGGCAAGTAAGTCTCTGGGAGAGCCCGGTGTCTGCTCCCCAGGGCCCACGCTAGGCTGCGGGCGCCTCCGGGCCAGGTTGGCGGGAGCTCCCCAGGCCTTGGGGACTTCCCCCAAGCCCTCCTTGCCTTGGTGACTGGAAGAATGGAATGTCGGTCTTTTGTCTTCTTTTCCTTCAGGGGCTGGATTTGTGTCCCTGAGCTTCCTCTTGAGCTGGGCCCGGGTTCTGGGAACCAGCTGCCCCTCTGGACTCAGGAACTCCGAGTGGAGATCTTCAATCACCCGTCTGTAGCCACCGTGCCGGCAGGGAAACACTGAAAGCTCACCCAGGCCCGAGCTGCCTCTGCCCATTTCGGGGCCTTTTGGGGCTGCTCCAGTCTGCCTCTGTGCCAAGCTGTGCTTCAATCTCCATGGAAATGACTCCTCCAATGTGTTCCAGCTCGATGGGCCACTTCCCTCTGGGAGAGTAACTCCATTGCTGGCTAGCCTCACCTCAGGGGCTCCATCAGGAGGGACCAGGGAGGACAGTGCAATTTCCTCTTCCATCTCCAAGAGGTGAACTGCTGACCTCTCCATGGTGAATGCCTGGACATGTAGAGCCTCAGTCTTTTTATAGGGCCTGAGAAGTGGGCGGGACTTGCGTTGGGCCAATCACCAAATGGCATTCCACCTGACCTATCAAGGGGAAAGTAGTTCACAGCATCTGAGGAAGAGTGTGGGAGTTGATACCTTTCTACCTTATCCTGAGTAGAGTAGATGTAGAAATGCTTCCAGAGGGCCATAGATGAAGTGATAGCAGGTTGTGCCTTTGCTGTGGAAGCCCCTTCTTTGGAGCTCCTATTGTTCAGATCAGTCCTGTTCAGGCAGACTCCATGGACCTGGACCTAGTGATGTCATTTTGGTCTTCTTGGAGTAGGATGGGCTACAGCCAACCAACCACACAGCCTGTGTGTGTGTGTGCCTATTTCCTCTATCTCTGAATAGGGGTGTGAGTTTGTGGGATCAAATCCTTTTCTCCTTTAATTCCTGGTATGCCAGGAAACCCTTCTCTTTCAGCTCTTTCCTTTTGCCCTTTCAGTAACTGTCTTCTCTTTGAACTGTGTTTCTGGCTGCTAATTCAATAGCCCAGAATGCTGGCTAAGGGCCCATAGTGTGAATACAGGGTATAGCCTGGACCTGGGACAGCTCTCTGATGGGCAATGTCCCCTGCAAGAGGAGGGGTCCCTATCCTCCTCTGTTGTAATATTGAACTTTCCCTCTTTTCTATGTTTCAGATTCTGTGACTTTGAGATGGGGCTTTGGTGAGTGGGGAAAACAAAACACTAGAGTGCAAAGCTCTGAACATCAGGGGAGGAGTTCAAGGCCAGATTTTAAGGGGGAAGGTCTCTATTATGAAGAACTGGGAGACTTTCAAGCCCTCTTTGAATAGTTGGAGGAGGCTTTCAAGGATCTTTGAGGAAGGTAGTGGGAAAGGGCTTCAAGGTCAATTTGAAAGAAGAGAAACCTTAAGAAGACTCTTTAAGGAGACTGAGGAATGATTTCAAGGTTTTGTTACAGGGGCAAGTGGCAGTTTTCCATCAGGAGAGGCTGTTGGGAGATGGGAAGATGCCCATATCTGCTATTTTTTCTCTCCTAGTCTCTCCTTCCTTTTGCTACTTTAAGACTCTAAGTGGGGGCAATACCTTCCTGCTTCCAGGTATGTGATTTTTATCCTCTGTAAAGTTTCCCTAGAGGAGCAGTGAGTTCTGGAATCCTTTTCATCTCTCTCTTCTTTGCTGGGCACCACACTGATGTCTTGGAGCAACTTGTGAGCAGTCTAATTGTTGTCCATTTGCTCTTCTTACCCAACATCTGAGGAGTGCTCCTTTTCTGAGGTTCCTTAGTCACGCTGTCATGGTAGCTGAGGATCTCCCTTCTCTTACATCTTCCTCACACCCTGAGCAAGGGGAAGAGGGTCAGGAGGGCTTTGCAAGAGGATAAAAGGAGAAGCCAGAACAGAAGTGGTTCAGGCTAAGCTAAGGCTTTGAAAGACCAGACAAACTCCTGAGTCTGGCCCCTTTCCCTCTCTTTCTCTACTGATAACTGTTGAAAGGAGATCCCTCAGCCCCAGTTTCAACCTCTTGCCCTTGATTCAGGGCTGGTCCTGGTTATGTGCTCCTGAGAAGAAAATTAAATTCCAATTGAAAATATGGAGAAAATAATTAAAAAAAAACAGAAAACCAGGAATTCCTATTGTACATCCTATTTGACACTGGGACAGCCAAATCAGAGGCATTAGAAAAAAAGATTTCTCACTCCAATGTGAGGTCTATTTCCTTTCTAATTTGGCCATGACTCATGGTGCGAGTGTACCTCATTTTCTCCCTAGATAAAAGCTTGTTGTACACTGTAGTACAGCAGCTAATACAAACTGTAAAAAGTACCACAATTGCCAAGATCATAACAACCCATTTGATTATTGTAGCAAAGAAACCAGTTCCTTGAAGCCATGAGAGGTTCTACCAGTTATCCTCAGGTGTTACATGAGTCCCTACTGGAACTTGCTCAGTGTCATTTAAAATCCTTTGTATGTAGGTCATGGATATTTGCCACAATTTCTCCAGATCTATTTACATGAGAACAAGGAAATTGATTTTAAAAGGCACATGCACTTTTGATGCAACAGTGAACATGTCGAATTCTGAGAAAATAGAGCCTTTGATGGAACCAATCTTAAAACCTCTACACCCTTCCACACTGAGATAGAAAACTTTGTGCTTTGAGAAAAAATAGGATCCAATCTAACAATGGGACAGGGCAGGGAGAATCCTACTGCTGGACAGCTAAAGAGATAAGCCAAGTAAAAGGCTTGAAATCTTGAACTGTAGAGTCTGAGGGTCTAGAAGGGCAATACCAGGACCCCCACCCCCTCTCCACTTGCTGTTTGGAATTTCCAGCAGCCCCTGAAATCTCAGAGTAGGCAGGCTCAACAGCCCAGAGAATGTGCTTTGCTGGGTCTAGACTCCAGGATTTGATTACAGTTAGTGGGGAGGTCACTGGAGGAGAAAGCCAGAGAAAGCCAGTAAAAATGCCTGGAAGATGGCAGCTTAGAGAGAACCTAAGAAAATCTCAGACCTCAGACCACTTAGTTTCATCACATGGAGATAGACAAAAAAAGTCTTCAAGAGGTAAGAAAACCAGATCAAACACAAGGACAGAGCAGGGGGACTCTACTGCTGGACAGCTCAGCTCAGCTCAGGGAAAACACTCCTTCTTGTCCACTCTCTTTTTTCCTCTTTAATGTCAGATTAAGTAGTACAGACTAATCCAATCAGTACTGGCTTAATCCCATCAATTGGACAGACAAGAAGTTTTCAGAGGGCAGAGAAAGTAGGTAAGAACCTCCATTGCCAGCTGGGTAGAGATCTTTCATTAAACATTATTAAATCCATCTGCAGAAACTAGCAGAACAGAAGAGGAAAGAATATGTGTCAACAACAGAAAAAAGGAAAGGACTGAGAATTGACAGATTCTTTCAAGGGAGTGAAAAGAGAGCAAATGGAATAGAAATAGAAGGAGAGGAAGAAGCCCCAGCAAATTGGACACAGGCTTTGGAAGATCTGAAAATTCAATGAACTCAAGAACTTCAGGATCTCAAAAAGCAATGAAGAGAGGTTGAAGACAATTTGAAAAAGGAAATACATGAACTTAAACGCGAAAATAAAGTCTGAAAAGCCAGAATTGGCCAGCTCGAAAATGAAGGAAAGAAGGCAAAAGATGATCTACAAAGAAAATCAGGTCAGAAGGATAAGGATGACCAAAAAGCCAGGGATGAAATTCAGTCTTTAAAAAATAGAACTCAGCAACTAGAATCAAATGACTTCACAAGGCAGCAAGAATATATAAAACAAAATTTATAAAAATGAAAAATTTGAGGAGACTATGAAATACCTCACTGATTCCATCAAAGATCTGGGGAACAGAGCTAGAAGAGATAATTTAAGAATTATTGGTTTACCAGAACCTCATGACAAAAGAAAAAGTTTAGACATCAGTCTACAAAAACTTATCTGAGACAATTGCCCTGACATTCTCCAAGAAGAGGGAAAAGTGGAAATTGAAAGAATCCACAGATCACCTTCTACATTTAACCCACAACTGACAACTTCCAGGAATATCATAGCCAAATTAGCCAAATAGCCAAATTATAATTTATATTATAATAAAATTATCATTTAAATGAAATAAAAATTATAATTTAAATTATAATAAAATAAATAGCCAAATTAAAAACTATCAGACCAAGGAAAACTATTACAAAGTGCAAGGAAGAAGTCATTCAGATATCAGGGAGCCACAGTTAGGATATCACAGGATCTGGCTGCATTCACATTGAAGGACTGAAAGGCATGAAACATAATATTCTGGAAAGCAGCAGAACTGGGTCTACATCAAAGAATCAACTACCCAGCAAAACTGATTATATTATTGCAGGGAAAAGTATGGTCTTTCAATAAAATTGAGGACTTGCAAGCATTCATAAAGAAAAAACTGGCCTTAAACACAGCGTTTGCTGCCCAAACACAGAACACAAGAAAATCACCATAAGGTAATTAAGAGAGTCCTGGGGGGGGTTCTTTTCTTTAAGGGACACAATAAGTTCAATCAATTTGTATTCCTAGAAGAAAAGAAGATATTGGCAAATATTAAAAATTATCATTACCAACAGGGTAACTAGAAGACGTTTACATAGAGGGAACAGGGACAAACTGTGTAGGATGAAATGTCATCCTATACATACATATATATGTATATATACATATATACATGCAAACACACACATATATATGTATGTATGTATGTATGTATGTATAATAAATACCAAAATAGAGGGGGGAAAAGAAGGTAATATTAAGAAAATGGGAAAACAAACAAAATGCAATAAATTTATATTCCATGAAGAAGACTTGGGGCCAACAGGGAAGAACAGCTATACACTGGAAGGGTAAAGAGGATGGAGAGAGGAAATATTTAATATTTAAGTGCATTGAAATTAACTTAAAGAGGGAAGAACAATCAGATCCATTGGGGAAGAGAATGGATTTGTGCTCTATAGAGAAGTAGAAGGGTAAGAAAAGGACTGATGGGGAGGGAAGTAACACTAGGAACGGAGGGGGGAGGTTGGGGGGTAGCTTAAAAATATCCTAAAGAAGAATAAGAGAGGATTGAGAGGGGAGAGGGGAGAAAAGGAAGTACCATAAGGGAGGGGATTAGGGGAACTGATTAAAAACAAAACACTGGCATAGAACGAAATAGTGAAAGAAGAAAGGACAGGAGAAGGAGAGAGAATCAAAATGTCTGGGAATGCACAATTGATAATTATAACTTTGAATGTGAATGGGATGAACTCACCCATAAAATGTAAGCAAACAGCAGAGTGTATTAGAAACCAAAATCCTCCCATATGTTGTCTACAAGAAACACACATGAGACAGGCTGACATACATAGAGTAAAAATGAAAAGATGGAGCAAAATCTATTGGGTTCCAACTGAGAAAAAGAAGGCAGGGGTTGTNAATTAAAACGGGATCTAAATAATTGGAAAAACATTGACTGCTCATGAGTAGGACAATCTAACATCATAAAAATGACCATTCTACCCAAATTCATTTACCTATTTAGTGCCATACCTATCAAACTACCAAAAAACTTTTTTACTGAATCAGAAAAAACTATAACAAAGTTCATTTGGAAGAACAAACAATCAAGAACATCAAGGGAAATAATGAAAAAAAACCGTGAAGGACGCTGGCCTGGCAGTACCAGATATCAAACTATACTATAAAGCAGTGGTCATCAAAACAATATGGTATTGGCTAACAGACAGAAGGGAGGATGGGATGAATAGACTTGGGGTAAGTGATGTCAGCAAGAGAGTGTATGATAAACCCAAAGAGCCCAACTTTTGGGACAAAAATCCACTATTTGCCAAAAACTGCAGGGAAAATTGGAAAACAATATGGTAGAGATTAGGTTTAGATCAAAATCTCATACCCTACACCAAGATAAATTCAGAATGGATGAATGTCTTGAATATAAAGAAGGAAACTATAAGTAAATTAAATGAACACAGAATAGTATACTTGTCAGATCTCTGGGAAAGGAAAGATTTTAAAACCAAGGAAGAGTTAGAAAAATTATAAATTGTAAAATAAATAAATTTTTTTTAAATTTTGGTTTTTAAACCCTTTACTTCTGCGTATTGACTTATAGGTGGAAGATTGGCAAGGGTAGGCCATGGGGGTCAAGTGACTTGCCCAGGGTCACACAGCTGGGAAGTGTCTGAGGCCGGATTTGAACCTAGGACCTCCTGTCTCTAGGCCTGGCTCTCAATCCACTGAGCTACCCAGCTGCCCCCTAAAATAAATAATTTTGACTATATTAAATTAAAAAGTTTTTGTACAAACAAAAACAATGCAACCAAAATCTGAAGGGAAACAGGAAACTACGGAAAAAATCTTTATAACGACAAACACTGAGAGAGGTCTAATTACTCAAATATACAAGGAGCTAAATCAATTGTAGAAAATATCTAACCATTCCCCATTGTAGGTAAGAGTTGGCCTTAGTAGTTTGGGAGATGGCTTGAGCTGTATCTTGAATCAATCTTTCAACCTCAGCTGAGATATTTCTAAAAGAGTCTATCACTGCCATCATTTCAAAGTTTGGCAGGAGTGCCCAGAAAACCCTCTGTACTGCTGATGAGGATTCCAGTGAATATAGTCTTGACCTCTTTGGTCTAGAAAGCCACCAGGAACCCAGATTCCTGGGTTTCTCTACCTGGCCAATACCATCCTGGTGGATGGGTAGAGAAAGCCAAAGATTTACAAAGGGAGAACTGTCCAGGGGTCACCCAGAGCCCATGGGGAATCCTTCCTCAGCTGGGGTGAGAAGGTATCAGTCATAAAAGACATGTATTAATGTCCCCCATCCCATTGAATTTCTAAGCTTTACTCTAGCAGAAAATGGGGTGGGGAGGAGGTTTATAAACAGTTTTTCAGAAAGAGGTCTCATCTCCAATTTATAGAGAACTTTGTCAAATTGACAAGGCTGTGAGCCATTCTCCAACTGATCAAAGATCACAGGATATGAACAAACAATGTTGAGATGACATTACCAGATATATATATATATATGCATATATATATCTATTTCTATATCTATAGCCATAAGAAAAAGTGACCTAAATCATTTTGTTTTAGAGAGATTCAAATCAAAATAACTCGGAGATCTCTTTTGACATTTGTCAGATTGGCTAAAATGTTAAAAGGGCAAAATGACAAATGTTGGATGGAGTGTGGAGAAATAGGGACATGAAAGCAGTTTTGGTGCAACTGTGAACTGATCCATCCATTTTGGAGAGCAGTGTGGAATGAAGTCTTGTGAGATATAAAATAGCATATAACCTTTGGGGCAACAACATCACTATTGACTTTGTTTCTTAATCGAATCAGGAAAAAAAGAAAAGAAAAAACTGATCTTTTAAAATCCCTATTTCTAGTCTTAGTAACAATGATGAGAAAGAAAAACTAGGGCTAGGCAAAGGGGATGAAGTGACTTGGAGTGGAGGGATGCTAGGCATGGTTGTCTATGTTCTGAGCATCCTAACTACCCCCAACCTTATATTCTAACAAATTTATGGCAGCTCTTTTTGTGGCTGTAAAGAAGTAGAAATTGAGGGGATGCCCATCAGTTGGAGAAAGGCTAAATAATTTGTGAGGTAATACTTTATGAGCTACTAAAGTGCCAGGAAACAAGCAGGGTAAGCAAAACACAAAGAATCCTGGAAAGACCTAACCAAGAGAACAATCTTTTTTTTTTTTAACCCTTACCTTCTGACTTGGAGTCAATACTGTTTATTTGCTCCATGGCAGAAGAGTGGAAAGGTTTAGGTAATGGGGGTCAAGTGACTTGCTCAGGATCACACATCTGGGAAGTGTCTGAGGCTAGAATTGAGTCTAGGACCTCCCACCTCTAGGACTGGCTCTCAATCCACTGAGGTACCTAGCTGGTTAAATAGAAACCAGTAAGGGATAGTTTTTATACTTGTTTTTTTTTTTTGGCAAACAATGCCTTTTTAGTGTGCCAGGGTGGGGTTAAGGGTTGGGGAAGAAAGGAGAGGAAGGGGTGTTAAGGAAGTGAGATACCTCATTAATAAAAATGAAAGCAAGCAGAGGATTGTGCAAAGGGGCCCAGGTCTGGAGTGGGCAGAGTGGCAGGCAGGCTGGGGCTCAGGCTTCTAAGGTACTAAGATATGGAGGCAATCCTGGGTACTTTGCAAAGCAGCAGAAAGGCAGCAGAAGCAAGTCCATGAAGAGGCGAGAAGTAAATGGATCTACCTGCAAGGTGTGTCC
>NW_025367133.1:0-3620 GCF_016433145.1 Gracilinanus agilis | reverse complement strand
CTCCTCCTCCTCCTCCTCCTCCTCCTCCTTCTACAATTTCTACATTTTCATTATCTATTTCATGTGCTAATTTAATATGAGAACAATGATACTACGAATCTTTTCCTGGTACTTTTACAGAAGATGGTGAAACTAGCACAACTGTGTAGGGACCTTCCCAATTTTGTTTTGTTGCTGATGTTTTGGCAAAATTTTTCACATAGACCACATCACCTGGATGAAAATTATGGAGAGAATAATCCAATGGACTAAATTGAATTAATACTCCCATATCTTCTATTTATCTTAGTCCCTGATGTAAAGCACTTAAATATGAAGCAATTTGGCAATCACCTCCTAAGAATGATGCATAAACAGCCTTACAAGTCTTTGCTTGTAGTGGAGCATGTCCAAAGAGGATCTCATACAATGATATATGTAGATCTGCTTTTGGCCTAGTATGGAGGTAAAACAAAGATATGGGAAGAATATCTGGCCATTTGAGATGAGTTTCAGCACAGAGTTTCCCAGCCATAGTCTTGAGTTCCCTATTCATACACTCCACCTGACCTGAACTTTGTGGATGATAAAGAACATGATATTTAGGTGTTATTCCTAGATTCTCATAGACTCTTCTAAGCATTTCCTGAGTGAAATGAGATCCCTTTTCCAAATCTATGGTTAGAGGTATACCGAACCTAGGCACAATTTCCTTGAGTAACACTTTCACCACAAAGCTTGCTGTGTTGGTATTTGATGGAAAAGCTTCAGGCCACTTAGTTAATCTAGCAACTATCACAAAACAATACTTGTATCTTCCAGCTTTAGGCATACAGATATAATCAATCTATAAATTCTTGAATGGACAATATGCTAAAGGTCTACCACCCAAACCTTTCTTTCTGAATTCACTTTGATTGAACTTTTGGCAGACTGAGCAACTATTACAGATTGTATTTGTAACAGTACTTATTCCTGGCGCAACCCATTGTCTCTTGATGGAATCTACAACTGCTTGTGTACCAAAATGACCTTTTGTGTGGATAGCTTGACACAAATAGGTATACAAATATTTTGGTAACAATGGTCTTCCTCTATTAGTAATCCATATCCCATGTTCTTTCCTGGTTCCAAATGAGTCTACATAAGCTTTTTCTAGATCATCAGAATTAATAGATGCTAAATTCATTACAAAAATTGGAACTTTCTGGGCAGCATACTTTACAGTGATATCAGCTCTGTGGTTACTTTTAGAAACTGAATCTCCACCAATAGCATGACTGTGGAAATGGATAACTGCCAGCTGTTTTGGCTTTTGGATTGCTTCTAACTAATAATAACTCAGTTATTATTCCTCCATGAGCTATTGGTTTTCCCAATGCAGTAATAAAATCATTCATGCAATGGTTCACCATTCTTTGGTAAATCAGGAAGAAGAGTAGCTGGCTTTAGTACACTACATCTCTTCAACTGGATATTCTCACTACCTAAGAGAATAATTTAATATTTAGATATTTGTTGGTCTGAATATGCTTGAATACGAAATTTTCTCATTAGTGCTTCTATTTAATGTGAACAATAGACCTTTAAAGGACATCCCAAAACTAAATCAGCTGACTTCTGGACTAACACAATAGCTGCTGCTACCACCCCACTCCACCCTTAGACAGGGTACTGTACCCGCAGCTATTGGATCTAATTGACAACTATAGTATCCAATTGGATGATAGCTTTGTCCTAGAGTCTGTGTAAGTACACCAGAAGCTATACCTTTTGTGTCATTAACAAATAGCTGAAAAGGTTTCTTATAGTCTGGGATTCCTAATGCAGGGGCAGATAACATAGCTTCTTTAAGTTTATCTAAGGCTAAATGATGTTCAGGCTTCAGTTTCAGAAGTTCTGGTTCTGTATTCCTGATCAGATCTGTCAAACATTTAGTGATCTCACTATATCCAAGAATCCACTGTCTACAGAAACCAGTAGTTCCAAGAATAGCTCTAAGTTCTTTTTTAGTTTTAGGTGCACTTAATTTTTGTACATTAGCTACTCTCTTGTGTGATACTTCTGGAACCCTCTGACAACACAAATCCAAAATATTGCACTCAAGGAAAAACCCACTGCAATTTTGCCTTGTAGATTTTATGCCCTCATTTGTATAACTCGATCAAAAGAATCTTGCTATTTCTAAGACACAGCTTTTCATTTGGGGATGCTAAAAGAATGCCATCCATAAAATGCACCAATTTATTCTCTTTAAACTTAATTGTTTTTAGATCTTGACGTAGAATTTGAGAGAACTGACTAGGTGAGTCTGTATAAGCTTCTGGAAGTCTCATCCACATCTACTGAGTCTAGCCTGACTTGGAATGGAATAAATTATAGCAGCAGGACTTGGTACAAATGGATGAGTCTTGATAACATAATTATTTACCACTCTCAAATCCTGGATAAATAGGTAGACAGGTTGGTCATTTTCATCTAATTTTGTTTTTTATAGGCAAAATTGGTGTATTGAACTTAGAAAAGCAAGGTATAATCATCCTTTATTGGATTAGGGACTCAATGATTGGTATTATACCTTCTATTGCTTCCTTAGACAAGGGATATTGAGGCATACAAGACACTGGTCCTTCCTTTGTCCTCACCCTGACTGGAGTAGCTAATTTTAACAATCCTGCATCTGTGGATTATTTTGACCACATGTCCTTAGGTATATCCTGGGGTATTGGAAGATAGTACCTAAGTCATCCTCTGTACTGTTGGAATCCAAGAAAAACAATGGAAAGGCCTTCAAAGATTTCTCTGGGACATGTAAAGCAATATCACCAGATTCCATACATTGGATTGTAGCCCACAATTTACACATAAGATCAGTGCCTAAAAGATTCATTGGATATCCTGACATATAAAGGAATGCATGTTCCATGGCTAATGGTCTAAGAGTTATCATTTTTGGTGGTAATTTAGCTACTTTCTGAGTTATACCTGTAGCACCAACCACACCCATTGTACCAACAGCTCTACAATTCTCAGGAAAACTTTGCAAAACTGATTTACTTACTCCTATATCTATGAGAAGGTCATAAATCTGTTCTCCAATAGTATCAGACACATGTGGTTCTGTGCTATTGGGAGTTTGGAAAGTTTCCAAAAGAGGAGCTAAAACAGTAACATCAGAACAAAGCTCAGCTATTTCCTGTCTATTCAAGTTGACATTGTCTTGAATTACAGAATTTTCCCAGTATTTTTCACCTTTGGTCCTTTTCACTTTTATTCTCTTATCATTGTTCTTATTTACAATCAAATTGTCCTTAATCAAATCACAATTTCCATTATTCTCCATATTTAAATAATCACTAGTATTTCCAACACTATTTACAACCCAATTTTTCTCACAATTATTTACAACACTAAATTATTATCAATATCAAGTAAATTATTATCAATTTTAATCAAATTATTAGAGATACCAATTAAATTACCATAAAGACTAGGTAAATTACTATTAACAGAGGACAGCTGGGTAACTCAGTGGATTGAGAGTCAGGCCTAGAGACGAGAGGTCCTAGGTTCAAATCTGGCCTCAGACACTTACCAGCTGTGTGACCCTGGGCAAGTCACTTGACCCCCATTGCCCACCC
>NW_025367132.1:0-2710 GCF_016433145.1 Gracilinanus agilis | reverse complement strand
AAACTGGAGAACAAAATCAAACAGCTGGATAATAGGATGGACAAAATCGGGAAAAAAATTATCAAAAGATTATAGCAGAAAACTTGTCTCTAAAGACAAGAAGTGGGCAGGTAAGAGCCAATGATCTCTCAAGACAGCAAGAACAAATAAAATGAAGTCAAAAGACTGATAAAAATAGAAGGAAACATGAAATATCTCAATGAGAAATTGACATATCAAGAAAACAGGTCTAGAAGAGACAATCTGAAAATCAATGGTCTTCCTGAAAAAGCAGGAATTAATAAAAATCTGGACTCCATAATAAAAGAAATTATTCAGCAAAACTGCCCTGAAGTTCTACAACAAGAGGGCAATATAGACATTGAAAGGATGCATAGATCACCGTCTACACTAAACCCTGAAAATACAACCCCCAGGAATATAATAGCCAAATTCAAGAGCTTCCAAGTAAAAGAAAAAAATTTACAAGACGCCAGAAAGAGACAATTCAGATATCAAGGAGCACCAATCACAATCACACAGGACCTGGTAGCCTCCACACTACAAGACTGCAAGGCTTGGAATATGATACTCAGAAAGGCAAGAGAACTGGGTCTACAACTAAGGATCACCTACCCATCAAAACTGACTATATACGCTTCCAAGAGTAAGTATGGGCATTCAACAAGAAAGAAGATTTCCAAGTATTTACACAGAAAAAACAGGACTGAATGGAAAGTTCAATGTTCAATCACAAAAAACCAGAGAAACATGAAAAGGTAAATAAGAAACGGAGGGGAAAGAAAGAAAACTCTTATTTTTAAATTTGCCTCTTTAAGGGCTTCCATAAGATCTAATTATTCATATTCCTATATGGAGAAAGGTTACGTGTAATTCTCTGTAGTGAACTCTATTCACTATTATACTATCCACTATTATAGTTATTAGAAGAATTATTCACAGGGAGAGGTTGGAGTACTAAATGGTCTAAGATTATATGGGGGTGGTGAAAGAGTAGGGTGAATAGTAGATGGCACCAAGGGAAACTTGAATGAATAAGAAAATATGACATTATATTACACACAAAGAGGGCATGGAAAGGGGAGTGGATGAATACTATTATAAGAAGGAGAGGAAGAAAGCTTTAAGAGGTAATATTTAAACATTACTCTCAGTGGAATTAGCCCTGAGAGGGAAGAGTAGCTATATCCATTGGGATATAGAACTCTATCTAAACCTACTGAGAAAGTCAGAAGGTATAAACCAAGAGGAACAGGGGAGAGGGGATGTCAAAAAAGGGAAGAGAGGAGAAGGGGGAGGGAATTCATTAGGCCTTAAAAATAAAAAGAGGAGAATAATAAGGGAGGGGGTAGAAATGGTAGTAAATCAAGGGAGGGGGACAAGGGTTATTGGCTTAAAACAAGTCACTGGTTTAAAAGGAAATAGCCTAAGAAGAAGGGAGTAGAACTAGGAGAGGATAGCAAAATGTTGGGGAAGGTGACACAACTGATAATTTTAAATCTGAATGTGAATGGGATGAACTCCCCCATAAAACGGAAGCAAATAGCAGAGTGGATTAGAAACCAAAATCCTACCATATGTTGTCTACAAGAAACACATATGAGGCTGGTGGACATACACAGATTTAAGGTAAAGGGCTTGAGCAAAATATTTTGGGCTTCGATTGAGAAAAAGTAGGCAGAAGTGGCAATCATAATTTCTGACAAAGTCAAAGTAAAAATAGATGTGATTAAAAAAGATAGGGAAGGTTATTCCATCCTGATAAAAGGCAGTATAGACAATGAGGAAATAACAGTGCTCAATATATATGCACCAAATGGCATAGGATCCAAGTTCCTAAAGGAGAAACTGGCAGAGATTAAGAAGGAAATAGATAGTAAAACCATAATAGTGGGAGATCTAAATATTCCTCTTTCAGATCTAGATAAATAAAACCAAAAAATAAATAAGAAAGAGGTAAGAGAGTTGAATGAGTCCTAGAAAAATTAGATTTAATAGATATGTGGAGAAAAATAAATAGGAACAAAAAGGAATACACCTTCTTTTCAGCTACACATGGTACATTCACAAAGATTGACTATGTAATAGAGCATAGAATCATTGCAAACAAATGCAAAAGAGCAGAAATAATGAAAGTAACCTTCTCACATCATAATGCAATAAAATAATAATTAGTAAGGGCACCTGGACAGGTAAATCAAAAACCAATTGGAAATTAAATAATATAATTCTCCAAAACCAGTTAGTCAAAGAAGAAATCATAAAAACAATCAACAATTTCATTGAAGAGAATGCCAATGATGAGACACCCTACCAAACTCTGTGGGATGCAGCCAAGGCAGTACACGGGGGGAAATTTATATCCTTGAATGCATATATTAACAAATTAAGGAGGGCAGAGATTAATGAATTGGGTATGCAACTCAAAAAATTAGAAAGCGAGCAAATTAAAAACCCCCACATGAAAACTAAATTAGAAATACTAAAAATTGAGGGAGAAATTAATAAAATCAAAAGTAAAAGAATTATTGAATGAATAAGTAAAGACTAGAAGCTGGTACTTTGAAAAAACAGATAAAATAGGCAAAGTACTGGTCAATCTAATAAAAAAAAGGAAAGAAAATAACCAAATTGACAGTATTAAAGATGAAAAGGGAGACCTTATCTCTAATGAAGGGGAAATTAAAGCAATCATTAAAAACTATTTCGC
>NW_025367131.1:0-1918 GCF_016433145.1 Gracilinanus agilis | reverse complement strand
ACGGGTTGAGAGGGCAGTAGGGGTTGGGGAGGGGGCGGGATCGGTTGGGGGAAGGGAACGGGTTGAGGACAGGGTGTGTCAGGAGCGCTTTCATAGGAGGAATCCTCGAAGGCGGAACTATTGAGGAATAATTCTCTCTTTTGTTGGAACTTTTTTATAAACTGTTTCCTCCTTCTTAAATGCTTAGCATGTTTTTTTATATAAGCTAGCAGTTGCTCTAGGCCTTCCTCCATATTCTCCATTCTCTTCTCCATCTTACTAAATCTCTCTGATTTAGTGTCATCCAGCTTCTCTGGCAGTTTCTTTTGAGAGAAGTAAAGATAAACTATTCCGCCTACTATGAGTATTATCACACTTACTATCACACCTACATACAGTGCATCAAACAATCCTGTAAGTGTATTTTCTGTTGTTCCTGTTCCAAAACAAATCAACGTAACAGTCCATAATATGGACTGGAACCAGAGTCTTATAGTTTGAATTCTAGTATATATTTCCGCAGTAATGCTTCGAAACCCCCACATTCTTACTCACAGTAGATATCACTAGTGGGCAAGGCCTTCCTCTTACTAAGGGTTGGGCTATAGAACTAGTTGTATTGTTTTGGGTCAAGACTTCCTTTTGTTCCTGCCTGGCTGAGGACAAAGGCTATAGCCTGAGGCTGAGTACTAGAGATAAAGCTCTTTGAGGGTAGCCGGGCTTTCTGCCTGAGGCAAAAGTTGGGAGTGTCTTTCAAAAGCTAATTTTGGTTCTGGGAGGCTCTATTGGATTATAAAGGTCTGAAGAATTTCTTTTCTTTAAAGTTATGTGCCTTCTACTGTGGGGGAAAAAGAAAATGCGGCTTTTTAAATTCTAGCTGGCCCCACCAGGCTTTTGCTTTTTCTAAAGGTTTTAAAACTAAAAGTACGGTTTGAAATAGAACAGAGTTTAAGCCTATTTGTAGCCTAAAAAAATTTACTCTCCCTAATTCTACTAAATAAGTCTAGTGCCTCCTGCTTCTATTTGGCTGCTTTTAAATCTTATTCAGGTGTGCTCCTGGCCTGGCTAGGAGAACTGAGCAGTCCTTCCCAGGTGTGGCCAGGGCCACCTACTAGGCTTAGTTCTTCCCTTAAGACAAAAAGGCAACCTAGCTAAATTTTCAGGGTCCCCAGGTTTTTTTGATCTCACCAATCTAGCAGCTTTATATCGACCGAAGCTCCACGGCGTGCTGTGAGAAGGCTGACTTAAGGATAGGTATAAAGAAGAATTCAAGAAAATTCAGAAAGATTGAGGGAATTCGAGAGACTGAGTGGTCAGCCAATAATGTAAGAAATAAAATTTAGTTATTATATTTATATATTAAAATTATGTGGCCGCCAGGAATCAACAATTCAGGTTGATTCCGTAATTAAATCAGACCCAAGTCAGCATCGGGTTGAGGAGTTTATTTACAATCAGGAAGGTGAGTAGGGATAAAGAGAAGAGGGAGGTTAGAAGACTAAATAAATGAAGCTGTAAGCCGCAAGGCCCAACAGCCGGATAGTCAGAGTTTAGAATTGGCCCACTAGGCCAAGGAAGCCAGCCTAACTTACCCACGTGACAATACAGAGTGTAATCTGTCTGTGGTCTCAGGAGATGCTTCTTCTTCCAGTTCCAGACGACAACTCCCTCTACAGGAAGTTCACTCACTTACTTAAAGAGAATGTGTCTTTCATCACTTCCTGTGGTCCACCTCTAATTCAAATGGACAAATGGCAGTTTCTACATTGATTTGGACTGCCCAAAGGGCAGTCCCTTATTCTTGATTTGTTACTTATTGTCACGTGTGGGTAACTCGTCTCCCCTCCCCACTAAGGGAGGTGGGAGTGACATCATTAGCACGCCTAGGTCGAGTAGATTTTTGACTATTAAATGGGATCTGGCTAATTCTATTTACACA
>NW_025367130.1:0-2091 GCF_016433145.1 Gracilinanus agilis | reverse complement strand
TAGTGGGCAAGAAATTAATGCTAGCTTATCAAGGAAAGAGACAATTTCATATTCTCTATTCTTTCTTTTGATGTCTCATGACTTTTTCCAAATTCGATGCTCAGGACTATCCTATATATAATATGTACATATTATGTATATATAAAATAATGATTTTTTCTCAAATCTCACTGAAAAATAGGAGCCCAATTCTAGTTCCACAAGGAAGGATAGAGAACCTAGTGATTTAAGTAAAATGTTATCCTTGTTTCCCATTCCTGAGAAACTACTTTTATTTTTTTCCCATCATTCAAGAAAGATTATTCCTTGACAAGTTTGGATAAAACACTCCAAAATGACCAGAAGGATTGCCCTCTTGAGGTGCTACTTCATACTTATCAGATTGGCCAATATTACAGTAAAAGAGAAATAATAAATGTTGGAGGGGATGTGGCAAAATTGAGATACTAATGCATTGTTGGTGGAGTTGTGAACTGATCCAACCATTCTGGAGGGCAATTTGGAATTATGCCCAAAGGGCTGTAAGATGATGCACATACTGTTTTATCAAGTGTGAAGATTAAAATTAATATACAGGAACTAAATATTATATTTTTAAAAGTTTCTTAATTATAACTAAAGTTAAAAGCTAGCTAAACCATCCATCCCACTAGCAAAAGAAGAGAGAAGAGAAGGAGGAGCTACAGAACTGATAAAACAATCACATGGCCATCCAAATGTGGAGGCACAGGAGAGATTAAAGGAAATTTTGGGAAATACTAAGGGACTTCTAGAGGATGAAGTCCAGTGATTCAAAATCTCCATTTATACACAACTAATATCATTACTAGGTTGGTGTCCCAAAGAGATAAAAAAAATGGGAAAGGACTGCTTATAAAAAAAATATTTAGGAAAAAAAAAATTTAGGGTTTCCGGTTTAAGATGGCGGCAGAGTAAGAAGCAGCTCCTAACCTCTCCTGACCGAAGCACACAAAACTCCTCAAGGGGACATAAAAACAAGTCCAGACGAACGGAGGAACCCCACAACAGGGCACAGCGTGGAAGGTATTCAGGGGGAAATTTATATCCTTGAGTGCATATATTAACAAATTAAGGAGGGCAGAGATTAATGAATTGGGCATGCAACTCAAAAAATTAGAAAGCAAGCAAATTAAAAATCCCCAGATGGAAACTAAATTAGAAATACTAAAAATCAAGGGAGAAATTAATAAAATCAAAAGTAAAAGAACTATTGAATTAATAAATAAGACTAGAAGCTGGTACTTTGAAAAAACAGATGAAATAGACAAAGTACTGGTCAATCTAATAAAAAAAAGGAAAGAAGAAAACCAGATTGATAGTATCAAAGATGAAAAGGGAGATCTCACCTCTAATGAAGGTGAAATTAAGGCAATCATTAAAAATTATTTTGCCCAATTATATGGCAATAAATACAACAATTTAGGAGATATGGATGAATATTTACAAAAATATAAACTGCCCAGATTAACAGCAGAAGAAATAGAATACCTAAATAATCCCATATCAGAAAAAGAAATTGAACAAGCCATCAAAGAACTCCCTAAGAAAAAATCGCCAGGGCCTGATGGATTCACAAATGAATTCTATCAGACATTCAAAGAGCAACTAATCCCAATACTATACAAATTATTTGATATGATAAGCAAAGAAGGAGTCCTACCAAATTACTTTTATGACACAAATATGGTACTGATTCCGAAGCCAAAGAGATCAAAAACAGAGAAAGAAAACTACAGACCAATATCCCTAATGAACATAGATGCAAAAATCTTAAATAAAACACTAGCAAAGAGACTCCAGCAAGTAATTAAGAAGATCATCCACCATGATCAGGTGGGATTTATACCAGGAATGCAAGGTTGGTTCAACATTAGGAAAACCATCCACATAATTGACCATATCAATAGTCTAACAAACAAAAATCACATGATCATCTCAATAGATGCTGAAAAAGCCTTGACAAAATACAGAATCCATTCCTATTGAAAACACTGAAAAGTATAGGAATAGAAGGACCTTTCCTAAAAATAATAAACAGTATATACCTAAAACCATCAACAAACATCATAT
>NW_025367129.1:0-1035 GCF_016433145.1 Gracilinanus agilis | reverse complement strand
GAACACCTAGAAACAAATGATTTCATGAGAAATAAAAAACAATTAAAAAAAGAAAACATGAAATGTCTTATTGAAAAATCAACTGACCTGGAAAATATATCCAAGAGAGAAAATTTAGGAATTATTGGACTACATGAAAGCCTTGATTAAAAAAAATCTTGGCCATTATAATAAAATAAATTATCAAAGAAAACTGCCCATATGATATATAAAAAATGTTACAGGGCAAAAAAGCGGATTGCCCTGAGAGGAAAGGGGAGGGAGAGATAGAATGGGGTAAATTACATAACATAAAGAGGCTTGAAAAATCATTATGAAGAGGGGAGGATAAGGATGGTGACAGGCTGTGCTTAAATATTACTCTTATTGTAACTGGCTCAGAGAGGGAAAAACAAGTATACTCAATGAGGTATAGAATTCTATCTTACCCTACAGAGAAGAAGAAGGAGAATAAGATAAGGGAAGGGGGAGGTCACTGGAGGGAGGGGAAGTGGGAGGATGTGATAAAAAAAAAGCAAAACACTGGTGAGGATTGTAAGAGGGTGATTTTAGGGGATATGACAAGAATGGTTAATATAGGCCAGGATCAGAAGATTTAACAAGTTTGGGAAGGCTTACAGAACCAGTGTTAATAGGGTAACTGTGGATTGATAGACTGACAAGACCCAGGCAGGCAGAGCCTTTGCTGAGGTAACACACAGAGACCACTCAATAACAGGGATAGTTGTAGCATTTATTACAATAAGTAAAGGTGGAAAAGGAATTTGGATAACCCTAAACTAATATCAACTACTTAAACCTCCCCCCCCAGATCTAAAGTTGTTCCCTTGTGGTAAGTCTTCAAAGTAAATTCCTACACTGAGCCTAGCCTCTCTGACCTAAAAGATCCCTAGTCCTACTGTAACAAAGGCTGCATTAAACCAAACCCCCTTTTGATGGTAATGGAGAAGTGGTCTATGGCAGGTATCTGGGCCCAGGTATCTTGATTTCTCTCTCCTTTTCTCTGTGTCTCTATCTCCCAACCCTTTTCTGGGT
>NW_025367128.1:0-8409 GCF_016433145.1 Gracilinanus agilis | reverse complement strand
TAAGGGAGGGGTAAGGGCCGAGAGGGGAAAGAATGAAGGAGGGGATGGAGCAGCGAGGCAGAGGCGTAGAGGGGGGATGGGGCAGAGGGAGAGGAAGGGGGAAGATGGAAGAGGAAGGGGCAGAGGAGAAAGGGGGCAGGGATGGAGAAGAAGAGGCAGAGTAAGGATGGAGGGATGGGGACGAAGGATGGAGGATAGGGAAGGCCCTTCCCTCCCTAACCCGTACAGCCCACAGAGACCGCTCCCGCACCCACTCCGGCCTCCCCGCCTCAGGCATCTTCCTCACTCACCAGCCCGCAGCCGCCTCCTCTTCGGATGCCTCCGCCCGCGGGCAGGCTCCTCTTTCGTGCCCCCCGCCCTCGGCCCTGCGTCTCCACCGCCCCTTGGGACTTGTAGTCCCGCTGCCGCCAGACCAGCGCACAACGGGGAAGAGAGATGCCAGTTGTAACTACATTTCCCAGCGGTCACAGCGCCAACCTGGGGGTCCTCCCGCCCAGGTAAGACCACTCCGTGGTTGCCTTCGGGACCCGGACGTTCGGACGGCGTTGAGAGGCGTACGCTGGGGTCCTTGGGAAATGTAGTTTATTTGTCCCATGACTCGTACAGAACGCCCAGGTGCATGGGAGATTGGACTACATTTCCCAGTAGGCATGGCGCAACGGCCATATTTGGCGTTGCTAGGAGATGGTGAAGCCCGAGGGAGGGGAGGGGCTGGGGCCGAGAGTAAGGGCGGGGAAACCACTTGGGGCTTGGAAGCCTCCCAGCATCCAGACTTCTCTGGTTATTGGGATCACTATAACCTGACCCTTATCTGTAGTGGCTGTTATCCGAACTTGCCACTATTTTGTAGACTTAGGTTGGAGACGGCTGAGGCAGTCGACAATTAACTACCTACTACATACGAGGCACTGTGATAATCTTTATCACAGATAGGCTGGGTGACCTTGTCCAAGTCCCTTACCGTCTCTAGGCCCAGAGGATTTCAAGCTCCCTAGAGGAAGATTCCAAGGATCTTTTCGTTTCTCTAATTCCATGGATTTTCTTATGTAAGTGCAATTTATATAATTGTACATATACAATGTATATATAATGTAAAGTATATAAATGTATTTTTTATTAGATTTTATTAGCTTCCATTCTCACATTGGTAAAACAAGAGTTTGGCCAGATCAGGGCTTCCTAATGTTTCTTGCATGTAGCCCCTCTTTTTTCTGACTCCTGTCTTCACTCTGATGCAAGCCTTCTCACCTCATGCCTTCACTATTGCAGTAGGAGCTGATGGGTCTGCCTGCCTTCGGTCTCTCCTCACTAGATTCTCTTCCATTCAGCTTCCAAAGTGACTTTCCTAGTGTATCTCAGACTGGATCACCCTCCTGCCTTCCCCTTTACCCCCCAATAACCTCTCTACCATCTCTAAGGTCAAATACAAAAATCCTGTTTCACATTCAAAACCCTTCACAATCTTCACAATCTTGTCCCTTCCTACCTTTCCACCCTTCTTATACCTTATCCCTTGCCAGGTATTTATTCTGAGATCCATTGACACTGACCTTTTATAGTTCCCCAAAGAAGACACTCCTTATCCAGCATTTTCATGGGGGTCCGGCTGTCCCTCATGCCTGGAATTCTCTCCTTCCTCATCTTTACCTTCTGGCATCTCCAGCTTCCTTCAAGTCTCAGCTAAAATCCCATCTTCATTTCCTGATTTCCTTAATGGTAGTGCCTTCCGTGTATTGATTATTTCCACTTTCTCCTTTTATGTCTTGTTAATACATAGTTGTTTTGCATGTTGCCTCCAAGATTAGATTGCAAGCTTCTTGAGGGGTAGGGGCTGTCTTTTGCTCTCCCTTGTACCTCTCATATTTAACACAGTGCCTGACATAAATTAAATGTATAAATTTATAAATATAATGTGTTCATATTATATTTATATATTATATGTAAAATAAATTAAAATTAATAAATTTTAATTGCCTAACCATCTGGGATTCCTTGGCTCTTACTTAGTCATACTTTAAAATGCACAAAATAATATGCATAGGATTAAGAAATAAATAAATTATACTGAAATACAGTTATCTTAATATTAGTGTGTGTATGTGTGTGTGTGTGTTTGTGTGTGCAAACTGAGTTAATTGACCTTGGGTTAAGAATCTTTGAACTTTTAGATGATGGTTACGGTCTTCTTTTTTCCCCAATTAGAATGAAAACTCCTTGAGAGCAGCATTTGTATTCCTCACACTTAGCATAGTGCCTAGCCCAGAATGCCTGTTGACTTAAGCTTCATCAATTTACTGCCTTCTCAAGCTTGATCCTCCTCCAGAGAACATATCTATAATACTGTAGGTTCTTCTGGGCTTTTTTTTTTTGAGGGGAGGGGGGAGGATATTGACAAACTATTGAATTGAGCCAGTCAATAAACATTTATTAAATGCTTAATATGTGCCAGGCACTGTGCTAAGCCCTGGGGATATTGTTGCTTAGTCATTTTTCATTCTTGAATGACTCATTTGGGGTTTTCTTAGCAAAGATAGTGGAGTGGTTTGCCATTTCCCTCTCTAGCTTGTTTGACAGATTAGGAAACCGAGGCAAAAAGGGTTAAGTGACTTGCTGGTAAGTGTCTGAGTAAGGTCACATAGCTGGTAAGTGTCTGAGTCCAGGTTTGAACTCAAGAAGGGGAGTCTTCATGACCAACTGCCCTAAGCACTGGGGATGCAAATAAAAATAAAGACAAGTCCCTGCCCTCAAGGAGCTGACAATCTAATGGGGAATGCCAAACACACAGAAGGAAAGTAAGGAGGGTAGGAGGAAATGAGATTCTGAAGAGGTATGATGGAGACATCTAAAAAAATCCAAAAGCAACATATCTGATGGAAATGGGGAGAAGCCTATGCTGGGTGCCCCTCTAGAGTCCCTGGTCCTGCCCTCTAGTCAGAAGGGCAGAGGAGATTGAGAAAATGTGAGGAAGAGGCTGATTCAAACTTGCAAAATAATGAAATTCCCCAATGATGAGATGTTTACCCAAGTCTCAAAGAAGGATGGGAAATGGGCAGAATGTCCAAAGAAAGGTGCAGAATGGTGAAAGGCTTTGGAATGATGGCTTGAGAAGATCCATTTTGAAAACTGGAAATGATTAGCCTAGAGAAAAGTCAGTCAACCACTGAAGGAGCATTTATTAAGTGCCTGCTATGCTATGTGCCAGGCACTGTGGGGAAAACATGTATTCAAAGGGCTCTTTTTCAGGCAGAGGGATTGGCTTTGTTGTGCTTGGCCCCAAGATGTCAGAACCAAGAACAATGGGGAGATGGCCACTGCCCCAAGTGGTGATGGGTGCCTCCTCTCTGGAGGTTTTCCAACAAAGGCTGGATGGAGGGGATTTCTGTTCAGGTGTGGATTAAATTAGATCCTCTGAGGTCCCTGCCAGTTTTGAGGTTGAGAGAGGGTAAAGAAACCAGATGATTAAAAGGACTTTTCCTGCTGTTTCCAGCAATATAGAGCAAAGCTGGTGACAGTTAGGGCAGGATTCTGATTTCCCCAAAGCCAGCCCCGACACTGCCCTTGAAAAGTCATTTTGTTAACAAGATAACAGTAGCGGTCTGAGCTAGAGACAAGCCTGTTACTGTAACCACTTCAGTCTCCACAAATCTGAGCAGGGCTGCCCTACAGAGGGTGGAGGAGTCACTCGGTCCACCTACACACTCATCACAGCCTGTCCCTTTCCTCCTTTCCAGTTCTGGAGACATAACTCGCTTTCACTCACTCCAGGGTCCAGTTACACTGGCCTGCTTTCCATCCCTTATCCAGGACCCCTCTCCGGTCTCCATGCCTTTGTACTGGCTGTTCCCCATGCCTGGGATGCCATTACTTCTCATCTTTGCTTCTTAGAATCCCTGGCTTCTTTGAAGATTCAGCTCAAACAGGACCTTTTGTGGGAGCCCTTTCTTGCCCTCCCTCCAGTTACTAGTGCTTTCCCCAACTAGGTTACCTTTCATCCATTCTCTCTGTATCTTTTGGTACCTAGTTAGTCTGTTTCCCCCCAATAGAATGCAAGTGCCTTGGGGGAACAGAAGGGCAGCTAAGGTGGAGTAGATAGAGTACTGGGTCTGGAGTCAGAATGACCTAAGTTCAAATCCAGCCTCAGATACTTCCTGGTTGTGTGACCCTGGGCAAGTCACTGCACCATGTTTGCCTCAGTTTCTTCATCTGAAAGATGAGCTGGAGAAGGAAATGGCAAACCACTCCAGTAACTCTGCCAAAAATATTCCCCCAAGGGCTCACAACTGAAATGACTGAACAACAAAAACCAATAAATGTTTGATGAATGAGTAGCCTGAGTGAATCTGGGTCTAGAACTGGACTGATTCCTTTAAAGGGAGCAGCCAGGTAGTGCAGTGGATAGGCAGGGCCAGAAGTCAGGAAGACTCATCTTCCTGAGTTCAAATCCTGCCTTAGACATGTACTAGTAGTGTGACTCTGAGCAAGATCCTGAATCTTCCTGGCCTCAGTTTCCTCACCTGTAAAATGAGCTGGAGAAGGAAGTGGCCAACCACTCTAGCATCTCTGCCAGGAAAACCCCAAAAGGAGTCAGCAAGAGTCAGACAGGGCTGAAAATGGTGCAACAGCAAATTACCCAAGTGCATAAACGGAGGTAGCATAATGTAAAGAAGCCACTCTGTATAACGAGAAAGAGACTGGCTTTGGAGTCCAAGGCCCTGGATTCAAAGGCCAGCTCATCATTTAGCTGTGGGACCTTGGGCAAGTCATTGGCTCTCACTGGCCCTCGGTCTCCTCCTGATCTTAGAGGCTGGCCTAGGGGGTCTCTAAAGCCCGTTGCCATGCCAGGACCTGAGCTAGGACCTTGTTCTGTTGGAACCCTTGGCAGGGGAAGCTGGGTCCTCTTCACATCTCTTTCTCCTCCAAGCTGAGGCGTTTGCCTAGCTCCCCCGTCTGGGAGGCAGTAGATCTTGGCAGCCTTCATCTCTGTGGGTTCTGCGGCTGGTATAATGTAAGCAAAGCTGCCAGTGACAGCCTCTCATTTAATATCCTGTCAAGATCATCAGAGTCCGCCAAGATAACTAGCCCTTAGCTGCCAGCACGGAGCATTTCGGAACTGGGAGAGACACAAGGACAGGCTGGGTCTTCTTGGTCTCAGGGAAAGTCACTGCTATTGTTCTCTGGGAGTGGGAGCGGGACCTGGGAGCCATGGAGTGGGGCAGAGGAAAGACAGCACCCTGCAAGTCTTGGTTCGAATCCCACCTCTCCTGCTTATCCACTTCCTTGACCTCAAGTCCATTTCTTCACCTCTGTGTCTTCTTCTGCAAAAAGATAGGGTGGGCCAGAGGGCTGTGGAAGTCCTTTGTAGCGTAACAGCTATGACAGATGACCCTCTGGGCTTCCTTTGAGCTCAATGGCAACTTATGATCCATGTTCCAACTCCTGTAGTTTGCCATTCAATTCAACAACATTTAAAAAATCATCTAATGGGGGCAGTTGGTAGCTCAGTGGATTGAGAGCCAGGCTTGGAGATGGGAGGTCCTGGGTTCAAATCTAGTCTCAGATACTTGCTGTGTGACCCTGGGCAAGTCTCTTAACCCTGACTGCCTAGCCTTGACCACTCTTCTGCCTTTGAACCCATTCTGAGTGTTGATTCCAAGATGGAAGGTAAGAGTTTCAAAAGATCTAGCAGAGGGCTTTCTTCGCATGGAGCTCATTATTTTCTTCTTCTAACATTCAGAGTAGACCAGCCACATGTCCAGTGGGACTTGTCCAGGCCCTTTATGGCATGACTGAACATGTCGGAAAACATTACCCAACAGAATTTGCTTCTTTTCTCTTGCAGGGAAACTTAATTTAGCACAATTTAATACCGGGGGCCACACAGGGGAGAATTTTCTACTACTGAGAAATCTGTGTAGCACACAGAGGCTGATTAAAGAAATTCTGCGGTCCCTCCCCCAGTGGAGCCGATGAGATTCTAGAGCAGCAGAAGCCTTGGCCGGCGGTGCCAGCCCCACGCAGAGTGTGGCCGTGCTCGTTGGCACCTTGTTAAGAGGACAAAGGACAGCTCCTCGTTGAGTCCCTGACCAGGGCTGCCTGCAGATGAATGGCTTGGCTCCGACTCTTCGGAAGCTTGGCTCCATTTCTGACATGTCACCATCTGTGCTGGCCACTAGAAGTGAGCAGACAGCCATGTCTCGCTCCCCTTCTTCTGCTTTCTTTTTGTCTTTGTTTCTAGCGAGAGCGTGGTACGCAGGTCTCCATTTGTGGATTTCTTTTCCCATTTCTCCCTCAGCCCCCAACTCCCAAGAACCATTTTTGGCCACCTTGGAGCAGAAGCTGCACATTCTCACCCAAGCCCCTGGAACCCAAGGAGAGGCTTACTTTGTCTTTCTTTTGCCTTTTCTGGGTACCTAAAGGTGGGCTTTTCTGGCCCAGCAGATGGCACTAGTCATGGCGGTGGTGCAGTGTCTTGAAGAAGCCCAGAGGAGCTACATGTGTTCATCCATGGTCCCCAAGTAGGGAGCTTATGGAGAACATCATCTCTGAACCCTCACCTCTCGGCCAGAGACGGGGGTGGGGAATTTCCTGGGCACTGCGATGATCCCAGAATCTAGTCTTTTAGTCAGAGAAGGGAGATTTGGGGGGTAGTTGTTAAGTAACTGAAAGTTCAAAAATATAGTGAGCAGATCTTCTACCTCAGTGGTTCCCAAACTTTTTTGGCCTGCCGCCCCCTTTCCAGAAAAAATATTACGTAGCCCCCTGGAAATTAATTTTTAAAATTTTTAATAGCAATCAATAGGAAAGATAAATGCACCTGCGGCCATCACCGCCTCCCTGGATTGCTGCATCACCCACCAGGGGGCGGTGGCGCCCACTTTGGGAATCACTGTTCAAAGAAGGGACATTTCTTGAGCAGTACTTGGAGAGCACAGAGGCTCACTTGTATGGCCTTTGTAGCCAGAGTACGAATAAGGGATCTGAATCATTACGTGAAAGAACAATTGAGTCTTACTTTGGCACGGGGATATTAGAGTGAATTATTTAGACAGAGCAGGTCCAGTAGGAAGGATGCTGCTTGTCCAGTAGCTCCAAAGTGTATTTCCCTTCAGTGAGGAGTTCATCTGATTCTGGGGAGGGAAGAGCCTATGTAGGACCATGTGGGAAAAGGGGGTTCCCCAAAATATTTCAGGGAGTTGCTCCTCTGGCAACCCCAAATTTAGTTCTCTCCTAAGGAGAGTCCAATCATGGGGAGCTGTTGAAGGATTTCACTAGGACTCTGTGGCAAAGTGACATCCATCAGAGATGGAAGAGATGTGTGCTGACTATTTATGGGTCTCTATTTGTTTTCTGTATTTGTTTATGGGTTTTTGTGAATCCTTCACATTTTGTGCATTTTCTATATGGTGAAATAAAGACTGTCCTATATTCCAGTGCTACTATTACCTTAATTAAGTGCTTGTATGTGAATTGGGGGCTCTGTTACTGGCAGGTGAGGGAATATTTACAAAGTACTTTGCAAACCTTAAAGTGCCATGTAATATATTAATATTAATTGTTATTATAAATCTAAGGATGATACGTAAGCTCTATTTGGAAATTTCCCAAATGAAAGGATTAATGGGGGAATAGTTAATCCACAATACATTGTTCTTTGAGAATTTTTTTTTTTATCCTGGGACTCCATTCTAGGAGCATAGGGCCACAACCAGTAGGCAATGGGTTGCTCAGGGTCACCCAGCTGGGAAGTGTCTGAGCCCGGATTTGAACCTAGGACCTTTTGTCTCTAGGCCTGTCTCTCAGTCCACTGAGCTAGCCCAGCTGCCCCTACTTTAGGTTGCAGTTTCTTTATCAGATGTAGTTTTTACAGGGTGGGGTTGCTAGCCCCACGACCAACCCTCCTCCTTTTTCATCCGGGCTAGGGACCGTCCTTAGCCCAGGAGTGGTAAGGGTGGGCGATAGGGGTCAAGTGACTTGCCCAAGGTCACACAGCTGGAAGTGTCCGAGGCCAGATTTGAACCTAGGACCTCCAGTCTCTAGGCCTGGCTCTCAATCCACTGAGCCACCCAGTTGCCCCTCTTTGAGAATAGTCCCCCGAAATGTAAGCCATGTGACCTCAGAATATACAGGCTACATATGTTTAAAAATCCATATTAAAAAGTATTCTTTACTTCCTAGCTGTGTGACCCTGGGCAAGTCACTTAACCCCCATTGCGTAGCCCTTACCACTCTTCTGCCTTAGAACCAATACATAGTATTGATTCAAAGATGGAAGGTAAGGGTTTAAAGTATTAAAAGCATAATACATAGAATATAGAATATATCATAATATATGTATAATATGTTATATGATATATAATAAAAGTATAATATAAAAAGTATTCTGTTGCCCTCCCAGCCCTCAGCCAATAC
>NW_025367127.1:0-2899 GCF_016433145.1 Gracilinanus agilis | reverse complement strand
TTTGGTCAGAGAAATGGGAAGTAGCTCAAAAGAAAATCAGGCAAGAAAATAACAGTTTAAGAGGCAGAATCTCGCAATTGTAAAGTGAGGCAATTCAACTGAAGACCAGAAATGACCAGATTGAAAAGGAAAACCAGTCGTTAAAGGCTGGAATTGAACAATTAGAAGCTAATGATTTCTCAAGAAAACAAGAACAAATAAAACAAAGCCAAAAGACTGAAAAAATAGAAGGAAACATGAAATATCTCAGTGAGAAAGTGACAGACCAAGAAAACCAGTCTAGAAGAGACAATTTGAAAATCATCGGTCTCCCTGAAAAGGGAGAAATTAATAGAAATTTGGACTCCATACTAAAAGAAATTATTCAGCCAAATTGCCCTGAAGTCCTACAGCAAGAGGGCAATATAGACATTGAAAGGATCCATAGATCACCCTCAACACTCGACTTAGAAAAGACAAAGCCCAGAAATATAATTGCCAAATTCAAGAGCTTCCAAGTAAAAGAAAAAATTTTACAAGAAGCCAGAAAGAGACAATTCAAATATCAAGGCGCACCAATCAGGATCACACAGGATCTGGCAGCCTCCACGCTAAAAGACCGCAAGGCTTGGAATATGATATTCAGAAAGGCAAGAGAGCTGGGCCTGCAACCACGGATCAATTACCCATCAAAATTGACTATATAGGGGCAGCTGGGTAGCTCAGTGGATTGAGAGCCAGGCCTAGAGACAGGAGGTCCTAGGTTCTAATCCGGCCTCAGACACTTCCCAGCTGTGTGACCCTGGGCAAGTCACTTGACCCCCATTGCCTACCCTTACCAATCTTCCACCTATAAGTCAATACACAGAAGTTAAGGGTTTAAAATTAAAAAAAAAATTGACTATATACTTCCAGGGGAAAATATGAGCATTCAACAAAATTGAAGATTTCCAAGTATTTGCACAGAAAAGGCCAGGACTAAATGGAAAGTTTGATATCCAACCACAAAAATCGAGAGAAACATGAAAAGGTAAATAAGAAACAGAGGGGAAAGAAAGAAAACTCATAATTTTTAAATTTGCCTTTTTAAGGACCTCAGTAAGATCTAATTATCTATATTCCTATGTGGACAAATGTGATGTATAATTCTTTGTAGTGAACTCTATTCACTATTATAGTATTCACTATTATAGTAATCAGAAGAATAGTTCATAGGGAGAGGGTGGAATACTAAATGGTCTAAGATGATATGGGGGGGGTGGGAAAGAGGGGGGTGAATACCAGGGGACACCAAGAGAAACTTGAGAGAATGAGAAAAATAGGATATTCTATTATACACAAAGAGGGCATGGGAAGGGGAGGGGACAAATACTATTATAAGAAGGAGAGGAAGAGAGCATTAAGAGGTAATGTTTAAACCTTACTCTCAGTGTAATCAACCCAGAGAGGGAAAAGTAGCTATATTATTCATTGGGATATAAAACTCTTATCTAACCCTTCTGAGAAAGTCAGAAGGGATAAACCAAGGGGAGCAGGCGAGTGGGGAGGTCAAAAAAGGGAGGGGAGAAGAAGGAGGAGGGAATTTATTAGGCCTTTAAAATAGAATATTAGCAAAGAGACTCCAGCAAGTAATTAAGAAGATTATCCACCATGATCAGGTGCGATTCATACCAGGAATGCAAGGATGGTTCAACATTAGGAAAACCATTCACATAATTAACCATATCAACAGTCTAACAAACAAAAACCACATGATTATCTCAATAGATGCTGAAAAAGCCTTTGACAAAATATAGCATCCATTCCTATTGAAAACACTGGAAATGATAGGAATAGAAGGACCTTTCCTAAAAATAATAAACAGTATATACCTAAAACCATCAACAAACATCATATGCAATGGGGATGAATTAGAAGCCTTCCCAATAAGATCAGGAGTAAAAGAAGCATGCCCATTATCACCTCTATTATTCAACATAGTACTAGAAACACTAGCAGTTGCAATTAGAGAAGAAAAAGAAATTGAAGGTATCAAAATAGGCAAGGAGGAGACTAAGATATCACTCTTTGCAGATGATATGATGGTCTACTTAAAAAATCCTAGAGAATCAACTAAGAAGCTTGTAGAAATAATCAAAAACGTTAGCAAAGTTGCAGGATACAAAATAAATGCACATAAATCATCAGCATTTCTATACATTTCCAGCACACTAGAGAAGCAAGAAGTAGAAAGAGAAACACCATTTAAAAGAACCCTAGACAATATAAAATACTTAGGAATCTATCTACCAAAACAAACACAGCAATTATATGAAAACAACTACAAAACACTTTCCAAACAAATAAAACTGAATCTAAACAATTGGAAAGCCATTAATTGCTCATGGGTAGGTCGAGCTAACATAATATAAATGACCATTGTACCCAAATTAATTTACCTATTTAGCACCATACCTATCAAACTACCAAAAATCTTCTTTACTGAATTAGGAAAAACTATAACAAAGTTCATTTGGAATAACAAAAGATCAAGAATATCAAGGGAAATAATGAAAAAATTTGAAGGAAGGGGGCCAAGCCGTACCAGATATTAAACTATACTATAACACAGCAGTCATCAAAACAATATGGTTCTGGCTAAGAGACAGAGGGGAGGATCGGTGGAATAGACTTGGGGTAAATGACATCAGCAAGACAGTGTATGATAAACCCAAAGAGCCCAATTTTTGGGACAAAAGTCCATTATTTCACAAAAACTGCTGGGAAATTTGGAAAACAATATGGAAGAGATTAGGTTTAGATCAACATCTCACAACCTACACCAAGATAAATTCAGAATGGGTGAATGACTTGAATATAAAGAGGGAAACTATAAAAATTTAAGTGAACACAGAATAGTATACTTGTCAGATCTCTGGGA
>NW_025367126.1:0-5987 GCF_016433145.1 Gracilinanus agilis | reverse complement strand
GGATGGAGGTGCCAGGCTTTGGGGCAGGAAGACCAAAGTGAAACTGTCCCTGCCATTGAAGAACTTACATTCTCTTATTTATTATTTGTTTGTTTATTTATTTGTTCATTTGTTTATTTTCATTTTGAATATTTCCCCATAGTTACATGTTTCCTGTTCTTTCCCTCTCCCCCAACCCTACCCGCCCTTGCCGATGCACAATTCCACTGGGTTTTACATGTATCAGGACCAAATAATTTCTGAGGTTCTGCATCTCTTGTTCTTAGCTCCCCCAGCTCTTGACATTGTGTTCTAGCCTCCTTTGCAGCTCTGACATCCCATATTTTAAGAACATCCCACTTGATGTTCTCTGTTATGGGTTCCCCCCAGCTCTGACACTCTATGTTCCAAGTTTCACTTTAAGGGGAAAAAAAAGAATATCGTAGTGCTTGGGTTTCCATCTTGTTCCCTGAATTCTTTACTTGGGCTGATTTCTCTTTCAGACTTGAATGAATGCAGCAGCAGCCCCTGCAGCCAAGAGTGTGCCAATGTGTATGGCTCTTACCAGTGTTACTGTCGCCGGGGCTACCAGCTCAGTGACGTGGATGGAATCACATGTGAAGGTAGGAAGTGGCCAGCATAAGCCGGAAAAGGCCTTGCCTCTGTTTCTTTGGGAAATATTTTTTCTTGAGAAACTTCTCTCTCTCTCTCTCTCTCTCTCTCTCTCTCTCTCTCTCTCTCTCTCTCTCTCTTTAATTTTAAAACCCTCACCTTCCATCTTGGAGTCAATACTGTGTATTGGTTCTAAGGCAGAAGAGTGTTAAGGGTAGGCAATGGGGGTCAAGTGACTTGCCCAGGGTCACACAGCTGGGAAGTGTCTGAGGCTGGATTTGAACCCAGGACCTCCCATCTCTAGGCCTGACTCTCAATCCACTGAGCTACCCAGCTGCCTCCCTGAGAAAGTTTTTATTCATTCACATTCTCATTCGTTCAATGAACACATGGATTAGTCAAATGACATGCTCCCAATAGGCCTATGCTATGTTGTAGGTTGTGGGGGCAGACAAGAGCCTACCCTTCTGTGGTATTCAGGTGTGAGAATGGCATGACCTGAACCCAGATCATGAGAATACCCAGTAGGCCATGGGACAGTGTTTGAGGATGGGAGGTTCCAGGGGCCTTGGGGAGTATTATAACATTCCCATTTCCCAACTGAAACGAAGAAGGCAGTTGGATGGCTTTGGAAATGCTGTCTGACAAAGGACCCAGCAATCTTCTTGGCCAGCAGACCCCAGAGCTGGAAGGACCTCTTCATACTCTAGTCCAGTGATTCCCAAAGTGGGCGCCACCGCCCCCTGGTGGGTGCTGCAGTGATCCAGGGGGGCTGTGATGGCCACAGGTGCATTTATCTTTCCTATTAATTGCTATTAAAATAAAAAAAATTAATTTCCAGGGGACTAAGTCATATTTTTTCAGGAAAGGGGGCGGGAGGCCAGAAACGTTTGGGAACCCCTGCTCTAGTCCTTATCCCAAGCAGGAACCCTCGCTCCCTCTGAGCTCCAGACAGGGGCCATCCACTTTTTGCTGGGAGACCTCCGCTGGGGCATAGTGGGGCATGGCAAAGGCAAAGGCCATCCCATTTTTAAATTTTTAATCAATTAGGATTGATAACCTTTTATTCTTTTGTCATTTCCCTTCTCCACTGTTTCTCTCCCAGGAAGTCATCCCTTATAACAGAATAAGTATTATATAATTATAACAAAGTAGTTTTGCTTTTGGCCAAACTAGCCTATATGTCTAGTCAACTTAGTATCTCCTCTGGGAAACTTTTCTTTATATTGAAATGAAATGGACCCCCGTAACCTCTCTTGCAAAGCCGCGTGAGATACGGGAAATATTATTAGAAATGGAGTCAGAAAACTTGAGTTCAAAACCCGCCCCGATGCTTAGTAGCTTTGTGACCCTGGCACATTACCTTTGCTTTCTCTTCTGTAAAAAGAGCAATGATGGTGCTAGCTTCTGCTTCTGACCAATGATGTCAATCCCGGGTTTCTCCTCGGCAGATATCGATGAGTGCGCCCTGCCCACGGGAGGACATATATGCTCCTATCGGTGCATCAATGTACCCGGGAGCTTCCAGTGCAACTGCCCATCGACAGGCTACAGGCTGGCAGCCAATGGACGAAGCTGTCAAGGTAGGTCCAGGTGGGGCTCAGCAAAGGGGGCCAGGAGACGGGGGTCCCATTCTTTTTTAAAAATGTAGCCTCGGGGCAGCTGGGTAGTTCAGTGGATTGAGTCAGGCCTAGAGACGGGAGGTCCTAGGTTCAAACCCGGCCTCAGCCACTTCCCAGCTGTGTGACCCTGGGCAAGTCACTTGACCCCCCATTGCCCACCCTTACCAATCTTCCATCTATAAGACAATACACCGAAGTACAACGGTTTAAAAAAAAATGTAGCCTCTCAGGGGAGACACAGCCATCTACCAGCCCTGTCTGCCCGTCCTGCTGATGCCCCAGTTCCTTCTTCGCAAGAGGGTGGGCCAGACTCTGCTTACCTTCTGCTCTCAGAATGCCCACGTTCACTCCTTCCCGGGAACACCCCATCTACTTCGAGAAGTCTTCTTTCATCCTCTTTGGTTCCTTTATTCCTTTTAAGCTCAGAGCAGACCCTACCCTTATTAAGTACCTACTGTTTAGCTATTGGTCAAACCCTCTAAGCCTAGTCCTTCTTCCTGTCCTTTGGCCCCTCGTGCTTCCCTCTCTAAATCTGTCTCTCTCCCTCTTTCCTCCTCAACCTCTTTATCTCCTTTCCTCTCTTCCTTTGTTTCTCCCTTCCTATCAATTTCTCCATTCCTCCTCTCTCTTCTCTCCTCTCCTTCTCTCTCTTCCTTCCTCCTCTCCCCTCTCAATCAGGCCCCATTAAACCCAGAAAATAATTCTTAGAAGGAGTCCTAGCTGTCATCCAATCAACTAGTAAACGTTTATTAACCAACTATTGGGTGCCAGGCACCGTGCTAAACCTTGAGAAGTCAGCACCCAATGGGAGTTTTTATTACCCAAAATTATTCTAAGTATTTTTCCTTCTTAGAGAGGAAAATGTCTAAAAAGACAGCCGGGCATCTCTCTAGCACAGGGGGTCCCACTTGTGACCTCTGAATCCTTTAGGGGAGTTGGGACAGAGTGCTAAGAGATTTGAGCTGAATATTCTTTCACGGTATCGTAAGCAGTAAGTAATTGCACAACGGTATGAGTAGTATATCAAATTACCGTAGGGGTTCAAAACATATTTGTTTTTGTTGAAAGAGGTTCAAGGAACAAAAAACATTGGGAACCAGGGCCCTGGACCAGCTATTTGGAAGTAACAATTGAGAGGATTCTTGAACACAGACTGTTTAATGGTCGGGACTGAGCAAGGCTTTTAGAGGTTAGATAACAGTTCAGTAAACAGTTTGCTTCATCCAAGAGAGAACAAATTACTTAACTCTGTGCCCCCACTCTTTCTTGGAGAACCATTTTCCTAAAACCATCTCATCCCTTTAAGGGTTCTCTTTCCCAGCTGGTCCAAGAACTCTCTCATTACTTCTGTGGCCCCAAGGAATCAAAGCCCCTTTAGGGCCTGGGGAAAGAGGAGACTGCTCAGAGGTGACGCCATCTGGGAGCTCCTGGCACCAACTCCACCCTAAGGGATTCAGGGAGGAGTCCATTCTGGGCTGGCCTGGACACTAGGGAGCAGGACCTTATTTCAAAAGTCAGGGTTAAAGGAAGACTGATTAGATTTTTTGAGCAAGTTAGCCCAAAGGCTTTGGAATAGGCTTCCTTTAAAATGTTTTCTTAACTTTTCTGAAGGAGGGACAGACCAATTAGGGGGAGTTTGTCTGCTTCTACATCAGGATCTCCCGGCAGTCAGTATCTGAGACGAGGCTGGAACTCAGGTCTTCCCTTCTTCCAGTGATGGAGCCAAGCCCACACTGGAAGCTCCACTCTATGCCAGGCTGGGTCCCGTCTCAGCTCCCCCCGACACCCCCATGCATCTGACCAACATTGCCCAGGGGTCCAGGGATTAAGGTCCTAGATGGTGTGATGTCAGGGAAAAGCGTCCTGCTACTCACACTGCTGTACCCCCCCGACAGATATCGATGAGTGTGCCGCAGGGACCCACAACTGCTCCATCAATGCCACCTGCTTCAACATTCAGGGCAGCTTCCGCTGTCTCTCCTTTGACTGCCCAGAGAATTATCGCAGATCAGGCGACACGTGAGTAGCCAGGGTGTCTCTTCCACTGGGGATGATGCCTGACGTGCCTGGGCTGGAGTCGGCTCTTCTTAAGCTCAGGATTGGCCTTGGAGGACTCTCTGGAGGGGTTGGGGAGAGAAAACCCATTTAATTATTTGCCATGGGTACTTCACTGTCCAGAAGACCATTCTGGTCTGAGGAGCTCATTCTCCTCCCAGGTCAAAAGCTCACTCAGATATATATTTTTATTTTTTATTGATTAATTAAGAACATTTTTCCATGGTTATGTGATTCATGTTCTTTCTCTCCCCTCCTCCCACCCCCCTCTCATGGCCAACACACAATTCTATTGGGTTTTACATGTGTCATTGATCAAGATCTATTTCCATATTATTGATATTTGCACTAGGGTGATCGTTTACAGTCTACATCCCCAATTATATCCCCATCGACACATGTGATCAAGCAGTTGTTTTTCTTCTGTGTTTCTGCTCACAGTTCATCCTCTGAATGTGGATAGAGTTCTTTTTCATAAGTCCCTCAGAATTGTCCTGCATTGCTGCTAGTAGAGAAGTTCATTACATTCAATTGTACCACAGTGTATCAGTCTCTGTATACAATGTTCTCCTGGTTCTGCTCCTTTCACTCTGCATCAATTCCTGGAGGTCATTCCAGTTCACGTGGAATTCCTCCAGTTCATTATTCCTTTGAGCACGATAGTATTCATCACCAACAGATACCACAATTTGTTCAGCCATTCCCCAATCGAAGGACATTCTCTCATTTTCCAATTTTTTTGTCACCAAAGAATGTGGCTATAAATATTTTTGTACAAGTCTTTTTCCTTATGATCTCTTTGGGGTATAAATCCAGCACTGGTATGGCTGGATTAATCACTCAGATATTTAATTTGGGATCCTGGGATTAGGTAGAGAAACGGGTTTGATTGAACAGAAAGAACGCAGGGACTCCAGTCAGAGGACCTGGATTTCTACCCTACCCCCAATCTTTATCATTTGGTCAAAAAACAGTCACATATCGCCCATATTTCTCTCCAAATTCCTCTTTTGATTACAAAATGGCCCACAGCTTTATTCCACGAGGGTAGTGACTATTCATTTCTGACTTTGTGTTGAGAATCCCTGGCACATTGGAGACACTTAATGAATGCTTTCTGGTTGCTTGATGTCCAAAGAACCCTAATTTCTTCAAAAGAGATCCCTGGGGGGCCCCAAGGCTTCTTTTAAGCACTGGTTATTCACCTTCTGATTGTTTCCAGATGAGGAGGGCAAGACAGTTAGCTTTCACAGCTCTGGGATCCATTGGATACCAGGCACCAGAAAGAAAAGTCTGATTAGCTGGTCACATCCCGTATCTTTTCAAAACCTCCTCTTTGCCTGCTGGGTCAAATTCAAGCCTCCATCTGATCCTCAGAACCCAGCCCAAACTAGCTTCTTTCAGCCTTGTCTCACCCCATCGTTCCATGCACGCTCTTAACTGGGGATCCCTGAAACCCCACCTGCCTGTCCCAGCCAGGGGTCTGTGGATAGATTTTAAGGCTCTCAGCAGATTGGAGAAGGGAGTTGTGGCATCTTTCAAAAAATGCAGTGGGTTTGCTTTGCAACTTGGTATATTTTACATATCTGAAAGCATTCTTCTAAGAAGGGAGCTGGGGGCAGCTGGGTAGCTCAGTGGATTGAGAGCCAGGCCTAGAGACAGGAGGTCCTAGGTTCAAATCCGGCCTCAGACACTTCCCAGCTGTGTGACCCTGGGCAA
>NW_025367125.1:0-5499 GCF_016433145.1 Gracilinanus agilis | reverse complement strand
TTTTTTTTAAACCCTTAACTTCTGTGTATTGGCTCCTAGGTGGAAGAGTGGTCAGGGTGGGCCATGGGGGTCAAGTGACTTGCCCAGGGTCACACAGCTGGGAAGTGTCTGAGGCTGGATTTGAACCTAGGACCTCCCATCTCTAGGCCTGGCTCTCAATCCACTGAGCTACCCAGCTGCCCCCTCATGTTTCTTTTGAGCTCCTACAATTCCTCAGTCTGTTGGAAATGGAAGGTCATTTTAGAGGAAAGGCACTAAGATGACCGAGGGCTGGGGAGAGTTTCTTCTAGAAGACGGGGCGTTAGATGGGACGTGAAGGCAGCCAGGAGGCAGAAGAGGGGAGGAGAAGTGGTCCAAGGCTGGAAGATGGCCAGAGAAGACGTCTGGACTTAGGAGACGGGGTGTTTGACGTTTGTGGAACAGCGAGGAGGCCTGCGTCCCTCTCAGGATCCCATGTGGAGTTCAGGCACATGTTGAATTGTAAATGGCCGCTGGGCCATTGATGGTGGAAGATTCGAGAAAGACTGGGCTGTAGCTAGATTGGGGACTCATCCGCAGGAATCCACAGGAACCAATAACATCCCCAAGAGAGCTGAAGAGAAGAGAGCACAGGATGGACTACGGTGAGTAAAAAGGGCAGCGAGGTGGTGCAGTAGAGAGATCATTGGGTCTGAGTTCAAATCTGGTCTCAGATATTTATTAGCTATGTGACCTTGGGCAAGTCACTTACCCCCAGTCTGCCTCCGTTTTTTCATCTATAAAATGAACAGAAGTGGGAAATAGCAAACCACTCCAGTATCTCTGCCAAGAAATCCCGAGCGGGTTGGACACGCCTGGAAGTGAGCGAACAACAATCATGCTTTGTGGCTGTGATGTGGACAGAGGAGACGGAGGAGTGATCAGACAGCTAAGAGGCGAACTAGTGCCACTAAAACCGAGAGAGGAGAGAGTGTGAAGTGAGCGATCGGCTGTGTCAAGGGCTACCGGGAGGCCGAAAAGAATGAGGATGGAGAAGAGGCCATTAGAGCAATGAATGGATTGTGGCTAACTTTGGAAAGAGCAGTTTGAGCTGAATGATAAGGTCAGAAGCTGGAATGCAATGGGTTGAGAGCTGAGGGAGCTGACAGGAAGTGGAAGTACCAATTATGGAGGACTTTCTCAAGGAAGTTAGCCGTGCAGGAGAAGAGAGATCGGAGGCCAGCTAGAGGGGAGAAGGGCAGCACGTGTGAACGTTAAAGGATGAAGGACCATTTGGAGGGCGCCGGGAGGCAAGGCAATCGCCAGGAGACAGGGAGAGACTGGAGATCAGTGAGAGACTGGGGATGATGGGGAGGCTCATTTCCTGGAAAGGATGCCATTGATGGGACACTGCGTGCTTGCCCTTTCATTGGCGAAGAGAAGAGCCATCTCCCTTCAGATGAGGCAGGAGAAGGAGGCAAGAGAGTCAGAAGGCATTTGGGCAAGAAGAGGACAGAAGAGGGGGCAGCTGGGTAGCTCAGTGGATTGAGATTCAGGCCTAGAGATGGGAGGTCCTGGGTTCAAATCCAGCCTCAGACACTTCCAAGCTGTGTGACCCTGGGCAAGTCACTTGACCCCTATGGCCCACCCTTACCACTCTTCCACCAAGGAGCCAATACACAGAAGTTAAGGGTTAAAAAAAAAAGAAGACAGAAGAGAGAGCTCTCAGCAAATGCTCTTAATTCCTTTACACCCTGCCCCCCAAACAACCCCTTACCTTCTGTCTTAGAATCGATGCTAAGTATATGTTCCAAGGCAGAAGGGTGTAAGGGCTGGGCATTTGAGGTTAAGTGACCTGGCCAAGCCATATGCTATAAATAATGTAAATGGAATCCTGGTCCTCTCCTCACCTCCCCCCAGGATATAGAACACATCTGGATTCTATGTATCATCACACAGCCACAAACATCTGGGTTTATACCACTCGTTGTTTGGGAAGGACAACTTTTTCCTCTCTGTAAGAAGAAAAGGGAAGCCTCCCCATCCCCACACCATATTGGACCCCGGAACGTCCAGAATCCTAAATGCTCCCTAGCTCCCTCGTTCAACAATATTTATTCTGGGATACACAGGAGAGACATTCCAAGCAGAGAGGGCGAAAGAGACCAAAGGGACTTGCCCAAGGTCACAAAGCTAGGAAGTGTCTGAGGCTAGATTTGAACCCAGGACCTCTTATCTCCAGGCTGGGCTCTCTAACCACCCTGCCACCTAGCTGCCCCTAAATTGCCTTAATTCTTTCAGCGAAATAGGAGACAAGTTTCTCAGCTGACAGGGTGAGGGCAGGGGATGCCATGGGAGGCTTGAGGGGGGGAAGAAATGGTTGGAAAGGCTGTCGTGTGAGTGGGGCAGCACATCACTGAGGGAGGTGGAGAAGAACGGCTTAGCGGAAGTGAAGCCCCAGTTGAGACAACGTGACATAAATCTGTCAATTTGCCCACACGCCTTTGGGATTTTTTCCAGCTCTATTAAGCAGCTCTTTAGTGGGGTCAAAGGTGGTGGGTGGTTGCAGGAATCCAGCTTTGGGGTTTGGCAGGGAATGATGGGGATAAGGCAAGGGAGCAAGGAGAGAGGGAGACAAAGTCTCTCGCCGCTTCTTGTGGGTATTTTTTTTAGCCCTTGGGGAAAGCCCATTTTTTCTTTCCAGACTCTGCTCGAAGTTGTCAGGGTGGTTCTCTCTCTCCTCCTGGGTTGGATTTTGGGGCATCTTTGAATCTACAGAAATCACTGAGGCCAGAGAGCTAATGACTCATAAAGGGGGTTGTGTAGTCCTAGAGGTATAATGGGAAAAAGTGGTAGACTTGTAGCCAGAAGAACCAGGTTCAAATTCCACCTCAAGTAATTCCTAGCAGTGTGCCCCTAGGCAAGCATCTTAGCCTTGCCAGGCCTCAGTTTCCTTATCTATAAAGAGGGAATAATAACACTTTCACCACATCTCTCCCATGGTTGTGACTCCTCTAGAGTTCAACTCAGCTCAAGTTGTTCTTGAAGCCTTCTCAGATGCCCCCATTGCCTCTCCCCCAAATCCCCTGTATTCTTGGTCTACCTAGATGTGTCCATATTGTCTCCCCGAAAGATTGGGGGCTTCTGAGGGTTGAGACTTTCATTTGTGTCTTATATGTGCAAGGATTTTTGGTGAGAGTGCCCTGAGGGAGAAGCAGGAGGCAGAAGGTGCCAGGCAAGTCAAATTCCCACCATCTCTCCTCAAACCCTGATCAAGACAGCCTAGAATCCGAAACCAAGAGTTGGGAGTGAGCATTCCATCTGGGCCAGTGACCTGGGCCATCTTGGGAAGCCATCACCCTGGGAAGCACTCCTGGAGGAGAGGCAGTTGGGAAACCTCCTGCAGGGGCTACGGCTACAAGCTATTGGACAGCAGAAAAGGAAGTTTGTGCCACTAAAGTCCCTGGCACTAACAGACGATTCAACATCAGAAACTAGTATGTTTAGGAGGCATGAACCCTAAGGACCATGGGATCTTTCCTTCTGACTTGGCAGCTCAGATCTTCCTGATTCCCTTCCTAGAATGTGAACTCCTTGAGAACTAGGACTGTTTGACTTTTCTATTTGTATCCCTAGCACTTAGCTAGGGTCTTGCATATAGTAGGTGCTTAATAATTTCTTTTTTCATTCATTTATTCACTCATAGTGCCTGGCATATCATTAGGCTTTGAATAAATTCTTGTTGATTGATTGAATCATATTATATAAAAATGAATATGTTACTAAGGTGGGTAAATGGAATCAACTCCTGATTTGTGAGGACAGCATTGAGAGCTCTTAGATTGCTTCTGGAGACCTCTCCACCTCTCTCTCTCTCTCTCTCTCTCTCTCTCTCTCTCTCTCTTCTCTCTCTCTCCCTTCTCTCTTTCTCCCTCTCTCTCTCTCCCTCCCTTCTCTCTTTCTCCCTCTCTCTCTCTCTCTTTCTCCCTCCCTTCTCTTTCTCTCTCTCTCTTCCCTCTCCCCCTCCCTCTCCCTCTTCCTTCCTTCCCCTCCTCTCCCCAACTCTGTTCTCTGTCTCTCTCTGTCTCTCTGTCTCTGTCTCTCTCCCCCTCCCTCTCTCTCCCCTCTCTCTCTCCCTCTTCCTTCCTACCCGTCCTCCTCCCCAACTCTGTCCTTGTCTCTCTCTGTCTCTCTTCTCTCCCTCCCTCTCCCCTCTCTCTGTCTCTGTCTCTTTCTCTCTCTTGGATCCTATGATATTCAATAAGGACCATAGGTTCTCTGTCACTTAAGGCCCATGAGAAAATAACACCTTAGCAAGGTTGTTGTGCCTTGATGAAATTTTAACCCATCCACTACCCAATACATTAATTAATTAATCAATTAATTAATCAATTAATCAATCAATCAATCAATCAATTAACTCATTTATTTATTTATTCATTCATTCACTCATTTATTTATTTGTTTGTTTATTCATTCATTCATTTATTCATACTTATTTGTTTGTTTGTTTGTTTGTTTATTTATTTAATCATTCATTCATTCATTCATTCATTCATTTATTTATTTATTTATAACCCTCACCTTCCATCTTGGAGTCAATACTGTGCATTGGCTCCAAGGTAGAAAAGTGGTAAGGGCTAGGCAATGGGGGTCAAGTGACTTGCCCAGGGTCACACAGCTGGGAAGTGTCTGAGGCCAGATTTGAACCCAGGACCTCCCGTCTCTAGGCCTAGCTTTCAATCCACTGAGCTACCCAGCTGCCCCCTACCCAATATATTTAAAACCCCCTTGCCTATTGCCTTAGATTTGATATTAAGTCCCACATTAAGTACACAGTATTGGCTCCAAGACAGAAGGTAAGGGTTTAAAAACAAAAACCAATTTTGATCCCAAATATTGGTTCCAAGGCAGAAGAGAGGTAAGGGCTTGGCAATTGGGGTTAAATGACTTGCCCAGGGTCACCCAGCTAGGACATGTGTGAGACCAGACTTGAATCCAGGATCTCTCAATTCCAGACCTGGCTCCCTAGTCACCGAGCTACCTAACTATCCCCACATATTTTTAATACATGGAGAGGGACCCTGAAGACCTTGAGTTTAATCCCATCATTTTATGTGAAACAGGCCCAGAGACATTAAGTAACTTGATCATAGATTTTCAGATACTATTACTACTGGGAGCAACTATGTGGCACAGTGGATAGAGGGCTGAGTCTGGAGTTAGGAAGACCTAAGTTAAAATCTGACCTCTGATACTTCCTAGCTGTGTGACCCTGGGCAAGTCATATAACCTCGTTTCTCAGTTTTCTCATCCATAAGATGAGCTGGAGAAGAAAATGGAAAACCATTTGCCAAGAAAACCCTAAATGAGGTCACAAAGAGTTGGACATAATTGAAACAAATGAGGAACAACAATTACTACTACCACCACCCACCAGTACTCCTCCTCCTCCTCTTCCTTTGATCCCTACCACCGCTACCACTATTTCTATTACTACTACTACTACTACTACTACTACTACTACTACTACTACTACTA
>NW_025367124.1:0-7839 GCF_016433145.1 Gracilinanus agilis | reverse complement strand
GTGGTTGCAGGCCCAGCTCTCTTGCCTTTCTGAATATCGTATTCCAAGCCTTGCGATCTTTTAGCGTGGAGGCTGCCAGATCCTGTGTGATCCTGATTGGTGCTCCTTGATATTTGAATTGTTTCTTTCTGGCTTCTTGTAAGATTTTTTCTTTTGCTTGGAAACTCTTGAATTTTGCAATTATATTTCTGGGTGTTTTCTTTTCTTGGTCGAATGCCGCAGGTGTTCTATGAATCCTTTCAATGTCTATATTGCCTTCTTGTTGTAGGACTTCAGGGCAATTTTGCTGAATTATTTCTGTCAGTATGGAGTCCAGGTTTCTATTAATTTCTGGTTTTTCTGGAAGACCAATTATTCTCAAATTGTCTCTTCTAGACCGGTTTTCTTGGTCTGTCACTCTCTCATTGAGATATTTCATGTTTCCTTCTATTTTTTCAGTCTTTTGACTTTGTTTTATTTGTTCCTGTTGTCTTGAGAGATCATTAGCTTCTACTTGCTCAATTCTAGCCTTTAGGGATTGATTTTCGGCTATAATCTTTCAGTTTTAGGCCATAATCTTCTGGTTTTCGGCCATAATCTTCTGGTATTCCTTTTCAATCTGGTTATTTCTGGTGTTCAATTTGCTTATCAGTTCATTTGGTTTCTGAGCCTCACTTTCCAATTGCAAGATTGTACCTTTTAAACAGTTATTTTCTTGCCAGATCTCTTCCATTTTCCTCAAAATCTCAGTTTTGAACTCTTCCATAGCTTGTGAGGAGTTTTCCTTATTTGAGGAGGGTCCGGATGCTTGTTTGTTCTCCTCCTCTGTTTGCTTGGTTGTCTGGATTTTCTCTGTGTAAAAGTTGTCAAGTGTTAAAGACTTCTTTTTCTTGTTGTTATTCTTTCTCTTCTGAGCTTCCTGAGACTGGGTAGCCATCATTAGCCCAGCAGCTTCTCAGGTTTATCCTCGCGCTCAGTGTCTGTCCGTGGTCTATTGGCTCCTGAGGTCTGAGTTCTGGTTTTTTCCAAGGTCCAGTCCCATTGTGGACCCCCTTGCTTGATCCTCTGCTGGAGGTTCCTTTACAAGTCTCAGGGCGCTGCTTCCACAGTCGTATACCCGACCATGCTGGTTCCCCACTCAGGTTTTCAGAGCTTTAGTTCTTGGCTGTATCTGCCTCCATCCACACCTCCGCCTGTGCCTGTGCTCTGAGCCGGAGTTCTGAGCCCTGTGTCCACTCTCTGCTTCCGCGCTCAGATTTCGCGTGTGTTTTTTGGCTTATTGGGGTCCTAAATCTTGCTGCTCTCAGGAACAGGCCCCTGAGCTGCCAATGACTCGATGGGTGCCCCAAACTTGCTCTATTTCTTTTTAGCTGGCTTCGGCACTATAGGTGTTGTGTGTGGAGGGGTTGGGGTTGGGGTGGGGTTGCTCAGCCCGTGATTTAGTGAGAGCTGTTTCACCCCTTTATAGCATGGAAATGCCTCGATTCCAGGTACCTTCCACGCTGTGCCCTGTTGTGGGGTTCCTCCGTTTGTCTGGACTTGTTTTTATGTCCCCTTGAGGAGTTTTGTGTGTTTTGGTCAGGAGAGGTTAAGAGCTGCTTCTTACTCTGCCGCCATCTTAACCCGGAACTCCTATATGAGTATTTGACACATTTTTAAAGAGTTTCCTAAATATTTACTATTTCGAAGGTAACTGACCAGGGCTTTGAAAAAGTGTAATCTGGCATTGAAAAGGTCATCATAAATTAGGTTTTACAACTATTTCATAAAATTAATCCTTCTGAAAAGACATTCAAGACTTCTAGTGGTGAAACCATGATGGGGGAGTAATCCAGAGTAGCTCTGTGCCACCATGAGAATCTTCCCAGACCAAGATTAAAATGTCACAACAAAATGAATATAGGAGTGAAAGAACCAATAAGGAGACTGAGTGAAACAACTTTCAAGAAAAGAAAACCCAAAAGTAGGCAAAAAACATCTGGGGCACTGGGTTGAGAGGAGAGCAGAGTCAACAAGAAGCTATAGAAAGGAGGGAAGAGTAAGCCAAGAGCAAGCCACAACCCCACATCTGCTGTCCAAGGTTGAGGAACCTATGTCCAAGTCAACATACATACCCTGAGTTCCTGCCTGGACAATTTCAAACCTGTGGAGAAGTCTGGAGCCCCAGTCCAGGTAATTCTAGCCTGGGCTTAATATAAGGATTTAGTTCATACTTTGGAGTGGTTGATAGTACTAAGTTTTGATCTATTTATATTGTTTACTCATTTTCTCAGCCTTTCCTTTTCATTGGTTCCCCCCATTCCCCTTGCTCTGTAAGCTCTTTTCTCTTTTGGTTTACTAGATTTGGTCCTTTGATCTAATCTGCCTGGGGCTAAATGTTCAATGTAGTAGGTTTGCCAATTCTCTCTCTGCTGGTTTACTGGGGTTAAGTTGATCTGCCTTGGGAACTAAGTCTTTGATGTAGCCCACAGGAGACCAGAAGGTGCCAAGCCAGTTGCCTAGTCCTCTGTGCCAGCTCTTTTTGGGGCACAGGACCTCAGGGGGCATGTGTTAGGTGTTCCTCTGCTGGTACAGTCCCCATCCCAGGGTTCCAAAGTCAGCCAATGCCTAATTACAGATCCCAATAATTTAGATGGGATGGGGAGCTCAATCGAGGCTTCTCTGTCTACAGTTTTGTTTCTGGTCTCACCTTTACCTCATGAAAATCAACTCTCTGCTTACCTTTCAAGTTGTGTTAAGAAGTTTGGAATCTTCTTATTCAGTACCTCCATTGGACATCTGTGATTGCTAAATAGCTAATGAGAAGGTAGACTTAAAGACATCAACCCCTTCCTCACTTCAGCACAGGAGAGGTAGACCATTGCCTAAATAAGGAAAACACTAGAAAATCCTTTGACCAGTCATGTAGTGGGCCCAACATACTTTCAGATTGTTTAAAGTTCTATAACTGATTAACCCTGCCTTTAAGGCTTTCAAGGTGTGATCAAAAGAATAAAGGTCCCAGCCTATTTTAGTAGCTTGAGGAGCTGAAAGTAATCTTAGTTTGAAAGCAGGCTGTTTAAGCCTGCCATCAGGAGTCAAAAGGGAAAATTATTTTGCATAAAAACATTATTAATAAATAATGAAATTCAATGTTAATTTTCCTCAGAAGAAATAAAAAGAGAAGGAGAAGAAATAAAAAGAGAAGGAGAAGGCAGAGGAGGAAGAATGGAAAGGATAAGAGGAGGACATAGAGGAGGAAGAGCAGAAAGAGAAGGTGAAGGAAGAAAAGAAGGAGAAAGACAAGAAGAAGAAGATGATGATGTTGATTTTGTTTTTTATCCTATATTCTTTCACATATTTACAAATGTCTTGGAAAATTCTATAAATGCAAAATGCTTATCACTTTTTCAAATGATAAAAAGTCATGGTGCTTGTCTAACATCGGAGTTGAAAGAGGTAGGGTTTAAAAAGTCATTAAAAATTGGAGAATTAGGATGAATCTAAAATTATGACATTTAGTAGGTACAAATTTCCAATTTTCTGCTTGGTCCCAGAAATTTAGTCATATGGAGATGAAGGTTAGCTGCCTATAACACTATAACACTCAATTGTTGATACTTCATTTTTAAAGAAGACAATAAATTGTTCAACACCTGAAGAGAATATCAATCAACTGGGATTATGAAGAGGTTATGGATCATGACACACAAGGATTGGCTGAAGGATTGGCGTTCATTTAACATGGAGAGGAGATAACATAGGGTAATATAATACCAGTATAATTGAAAGACTAGAATATAGAATTCTATAGAAACTGCAACCTCATTAAACCAACAAAACCAATGATCACCTAGTCTGGAAGATTGCTCTCCAATAGAGTCCACAACATGTGCTGGCAAAGGCCAACAAACTCCAGGCCTACGTCAAATCTTGAACATCAGATGGCCTGAAAAGATCTCCAATACCAGACTCTGGGAAAGAACAATTCAGTGTCCCATCAGTCAGGATGCTATGAAAAAAAATATATGGAACCCACCAGGGAGGAGAAAAATCAGAAGGCCAAAACAGACCTGGCAAAGATATGCCCAGTTGGTGGAAATTGCCCAGAACAGAGTCCGTTGGCATGAGATGCCCAGTTGGGGGAAGTTGCCCAGAACAGAGTTCGTTGGCATGAGATGGTTGCGGCCCTATGCTCCTCTGGGAGCCAATAGGAATAATAATAATAATAATAGAATGTGAGATCCAAATGTCAGGATAAGGAGCAATGGGAGAAGACACAATGAGAGAGATTTAAACTCGATCTAAAGAGTATGTTCTGGGGTATCTTCTAACTGTTCATATACAATAGTTATAATAATATCTGACATTTGTATAATAATTTTAATATATGCCAAGTGCTTTTTATCAGATTGGAATCTCACAAGGACTCTATAAATTAGGTCACATATGGGTCATTATGCTCATTTTAAATAAGAGGAAACTGAGGATCAGAGAAGTTAAATAACTTGAGAATTGTTACTCAACTAAAAATTTCTACAGGTATAAGACAAACTGAGCTCTTCCCAGCTTCTGGAACATTATTCACAATACTATATTGCCTTTCTATAATTCTTCATAAAAACTGGAAATTCTTCTTAATTTTAAGAATTTATAATTCATTGAGAAATCAAAGTCAATTCAGTGAATTAATTTGACAAGTACTGATATTTAACTTCCTTTTGTTAAAGAAGTTCACATTTATTTAAAGGGGAAATATAATTTACATGAAAGATTAAATTCTTTTCTATGACCCTAGAAATTGAGTATTGAAAGTGTGATTATCCAACTTGTAAACATTAGAACACTGACTTAGAAAGTTTAAGTGTCTTCCCAAGGGTCACAAGGCTAGTAATGAGTTAAGAGAAATATGAATAAATAGTTTCAGACTCAGTCATTATGATTTTAGAATTCTATGCCATCCCATTTTCTTTCTCATTTCTTCTCTGAACACTTAAATATAATGAGTGTTAATATTATTATTATATTAATATATAATGTTAATATTAAGAGTAGAAAAGTGGAAAGCACTTTGGCCTAAAGTGGATTTAGTCCTCCATATTATGTTGCATAGCACAATAAGTTCCAAATAGGTATTTGACAAATATAATTACATACTTTTTAGTAGAAGATGAATTGATCAAAGTATCTCTTTCTTCAAAGAAGCTATTGCTAGGGAAGAATTCTTAGACAAACAAGTAACAGAAGAAATCACAAATGATACATTATATTATTGCAATTATATGAAATTGAAAAGCATTTATGTAATCATTGCAACTTAGTAAGAGAAATTATAGATGAATGGGCAGAAAATTTACAGCAAATATATCAGATAAGGATCTAATATAAAAACATTTGAGAAATATTAATGAATATTTACTAATACTAAATAATTAATTACCCAATAGAAAAATTATTAAGCTAAATGACAATTAACAACAATAAACAACAATTAAAACCAATCATTTAAAAAAGATAAATACAAAACAAAATATATCTGATGTTTTCCCTCATCCCAATCAGTTTACTAATGATGAAAAAGATGGGAAGAGACAATTTTGATGATTTGAGGGAAAAAAGACACTAAGACTTGGCTGATAGAAATTCTGAATTGCTTTAAACATTGTAGAGGAAAATTTAGAATTATGCTAAACAAAGAATTATAATACCTTTTTATCCTAGAATCTCCAATATGTGTCTGTCCCAAAGAATTGAAAGTCAGAAAAAATGTCTGATATACACTAAAATGCTGAGAGCAAAATTCTATATATTAGTGAAAACCTGGAAAGAATAGAAATATTCATCGATAAACAGGTCACTAAAGAAATTGTAGAATATAAATATGATGTTACATAACTGTCACAAAAAAGGTGAATGTGAAGAATTTTTTAAAAATGTAAAAAAGTCTATAAATTGATATATAATGAAATAAGTATAACTGAAGATGGGTACACAATCAGTACAATACATTTGAAAAGAATATTGAAATTATGTTAAAAACCATATAACTATAATGACCAATTATGGCACTGAAGAACATTGAGAAAATGTGAATGCCTCCTCTCAATGAAAAATTAGAGGATAATGGATATTGAATATTGATGATATCATCAGACACTTGCTGTCATTGTATTGTTCTATTGATCCCAAATCTTTCTTTTATATCCTTTGCTTAAAGCTATTTGCTTGTTGCTATCAGAACAGAGGATATCCAAACGATTTGCAGATTAATGTAATTAAAGGCAACCAGGATCAAAAAATAATAATGGTGGCAATTCAGAGATATTATTAAAAGTATTTATTTTTCTTTACCTTGAAATTATGCCCAGATTTTAGTTTGTTATTGCTAATTATGAGACATTTTCCTTCCCTATTTCTTATTTTAATAGTTTCTTTTGTCTTATTAGATACATTTTCCTGAATGATTCTCAAAAGGTCTTTTTACATGATCTATCTCTTTCTTTTTTTTAAATTAAAAAAAATTTTTTTAAACCTTTACCTTCTGTATTGACTCCAAGGCAGAAGAGTGGTAAGGGTAGGCAATGGGAGTTAAGTGACTTGCCCAGGGTCACACAGCTGGGAAAAGTCTGAAGCCAGCTTTGAACCTAGAACCTCCCATCTCTAGGCCTGGTCTCAATCCACTGAGCTACCCAGCTGCCCCTGATCTATCTCTTTCTAGACACTTAAAACCCTAAAAATATTTGGAGTTTGGCAATCAAACTTGCAGAAGTCTTTAGTGAAACATTTCTTTTTAGTGGTGGTCTATGAAAACTAATTTCTTACTTAAGCATCTAATTACAATATTTACTACATATTACCATTTCATAATATTCCACTGTTTCCAATATATCCAGACTATAATCCAATCATTTAAAATTATTTTTGAAATATATTCAAATACTTTGCTTCATCATGCTTTTCAGAGATCATAATGATTGTTAGTATTTCTGCCTCTTCTTTGAAATTAGTTGAACCTTGATTATTTTATTTTGGATGCTTACATTATTTTCCTTATTTGAGTATCTCTAGAAAGGTGATCTCTTATCAGTCCAAGGGTTGAGAGCCAAATCTTCCCACTCCATCTGAGTTGATAAAATGCTAGATCCTTATACTTTAAAAGAGGTTAGGACAAGTTTCAATCGACTCATCAGTAAAAGACTTTAGAATAAATCCAAAAAGCCCTTAGATGAATTTGAATGATATTGAGAAAAATGTATTAGCTAAAGAAATTTGGTTACATCCTGTAGGCCATCTTCAAAATAGAAAACTGGATCAGAACCTGTTATTTGAGAATACTGAGTATATGAGAGATTAGAGAGAGTATTTCAGCAAAACTACTGAAGACTAAACACATAGAGGGTATGGGAATAGGAGAAGAGGTCAACACCTTGGCCTCAACCTTAACTCATGTATGCTCATTGATCATCCATTTAGGTGTACAAAGGATTCCCATCTTCCCATTGGCATCTTGGTATTTTCTCCCAAGACAACAGGGTCTGGCAGCAGTTTCTGCATTGGGAGTTAAAAAGATAAATTCAGAATGGGTGAACGACTTGAATATAAAGAGGGAAACTATAAACATGTTAAGTGAACACAGAATAGTATACTTGTCAGATCTCTGGTAAAGGAAAGACTTTAAAACCAAGCAAGAGTTAGAGAAAATTACAAAATGTAAATTAAATGGTTTTGATTATATTAAACTAAAAAGTTTTTGTACAAACAAAAACAATGTAGTCAAAATCAGAAGGGAAACAACAAATTGGGAAAAAATCTTTATAACGAAAAACTCTGACAGGGGTCTAATTACTCAAATATACAAGGAGTTAAAGCAATTGTATAAAA
>NW_025367123.1:0-2713 GCF_016433145.1 Gracilinanus agilis | reverse complement strand
CACACACACACACATATATATATATATATATATACATATCATCTCTTTTGATTCACTACCAGTATAATAGGTATTATTATAACTCCATTTTACAGTTGATAAAACCAGGACTGAGTGGTAAAGGAACTTGTCCAAAGTACCAGAGGATAGATTAAAAGGCAGATTTTTCTCTTTCTGAGTTGAAAATTCTCTCACTCCCTGATGTTTATAAAGTGGAAGAATGAAGTGGATATTTTGCTGGTCTTTGAGTAGAGAAAACCACAGATCAAATCATATTAATAACATTAGCTTCCATGACTGTTGGTGGTGGTTAATCATTTTTCAATCACATCCAATTTTTCTCAACTCCATTTGTGGTTCTTTTGGCAAAGATGCTAGAGTTGTTTGGCATTTCCTTCTCCAGATCATTTGCAGATGAGGAAACTGAGACAAACAAGGTACTAAGTGACTTGGTCATTTAGTAAGTGTCTGAGGCTAGATTTGAACTCAGGGAATATTCCTAACTTTAGGCTCATGCTCTATCTTCTATGCCATCTAGCTACAGCAATTCAGTTTAATCTTTCCAAGCCTTGGGTAAACCAGTAAGTTATTTACTAAGTTCTTTGATTTATTTATAAAACACTTTAAGGGTTTCAAATCCTCATAATCCCCAAAGCAACACTTTTGACATAGATATTTTAAGTATTATTCCTGCTGATTTATAGTTGAAGAATCTGAGACTCAGAAACATCCCAATCAATGGCTTGGCTTTGGTGACAGAGATATAAGTGGTGGTTTCTTAAGCTAAATCTCTCCTGACTCCAGTGACTTTTTCAATTATACTGTGTTTAGAGAGGTCCTTGAGCTAAGCAATCATGCCAAACAACTTAGATCATCTCGCTGTATCACTGTGGTTTTCCTTTTATCTTGGAATTTAGATGGATCCTAGAATCAAGAAGTCAGGAATTATTTTCAGTGAACTTTCTTAAACAGTGCATATGTTATATGCAAAGGCAGAATGGTATGCTTGCCATGGAGGTTCCTATGCCAACTACCTTACACTTGTACCCTCAAAAGTTCTTGGACCAAATTCTCTCTGCTTCTGTTCAGGGCAGAATAGTGAAGAGCATGATGGTATTGGGGAAGCCTTGATTTCTTGAGAGCCCAGGAAGGAGAAGGTATATGTGACCAATATTAAAATAAAGTGGGTAGAAAAACTGCAAACATAGGTGATATAGTGGACAGAGTGCTGGGCCTGGAGTTAGGAAGACTAGAGTTCAAATCTAGATTCAGGCACTTAGTAGCCCTCTGGCTGGGATAGTCATTTAATCCTGTTTTGTCTCAGTTTACCTATCTGAAAATAAGCTGGAGAAGGCAATGGAAAACCATTTCAGTATCTTTGCTAAGAATACCACAAAATGGGGTCACAAAGAGTCAGAAACAACTGGAACAACTGAATAACAAGATTAGTAGCATCCTGTGGCAATTGAATGAACCAATGAAGTTCTAAACCAATGTTCTAGCTGGTCTAGAGAGGTTTTGGTTGCATGGGGGAAACATTTGTAAGACCTGTGGGTAGTTAAAGAAGTGCTCAATGAAAGATTCCGGCATTCATCTTAAGCAAGATAGAGGAAGTTAAGTTAGGTAATATTAAGTCTACTGTAGAGTGATAGCAATTGAGTCAATTTTAGTGTATTTAATCTGTAGCAGAATGGGCAGGGGTAATTCAGTCAATTTGCCCATTCAGATAACAAGATTACTTCTCCTCCTCCCAATCCTCCTCTCCCCACCCTCAGCCACATACACCCCTTACCAAATGGTTATTTCCAGGAGGCAGCTAGGTGACTTGGTGGATGGAGTGCTAGGTCTAGAGACAGGAATTCTTGGGTTCGAATTTGGCCTTGGGCACTTTCTAGTTGTATGACTCTGGGCAAGTCACTAAATTCCAGTTGCTTAATCCTTACTGAACTTTTGTCTTGAAACCAATATTTAGTACTGATTTGAATAAGACAGAAAGTATGAATTAAAAAAAAATAGTTGTTTCCCAATGGTATTCTTTGTCCTTTTGTTATGATGAAGGCTCCTGAATATTTATATAGTCTTTCACCTACTGACCCTTTCTTCATCTTGAATTAGTGTCATTCCGTGGAAGTTAAGAAGTGAGATCCCAGCAAGGCAGATCTAGTCCACTAATAGCGTTTTTCATGTAAGTCAGGGATTTAGAAATCAGAGGAAAGTATGATTTTAGCAACTCCAGTCATTTAAAGTATAGACAGGCTAAGGGAAGGGACACCTATGGCAGCTTTATGAATATAATATCCTTACTCTCTTTTCCTAATTAGCATTTTAGAAAATGCTTTCAGTGGCTTGAGAGAGAAGATTCTCTTTCACCTCTTCCTTTCCATCAATTTTCCCCAGGCCTGTCATAAACTTTTAGAATTGAAAGAGACTTTAGTGGTCCTCTAACTTGACCTTCTCATTTTATAGAGGAAGAATCTGAAGTTTTAAAAGGGGAAAGGGTCTGTTTGGGGTCGTATAGTGAGTCAGTGGCAAAGATGGGATGAACAACTTGATCTCTTGGCTCTACCCCAGAGCTCTTGTCACAGTATCACATAACCAACCACATTTAATCTGCATTGACAGTTCTCATGATTTTGGATATCTCTTGTCCATTTCTAAAGCTTTTATTATTATTATTATTATTATTATTATTATTATTATTATTATTATTATT
>NW_025367122.1:0-4584 GCF_016433145.1 Gracilinanus agilis | reverse complement strand
ATTTCTTCTGCTGTTAATCTAGGCAGTTTATATTTTTGTAAATATTCATCCATATCTCCTAAATTGTTATATTTATTGCCGGGAAAGGCGTCTTGTAGAAGGTGAGATTTTAGTTGGGATCTAAAAGAAGCTTAGGGAGGTTAGTAAAGGCTTAGAAAAATCATTTTAGTGGCTGAGTGGAGAATGGATTGGAGCAACAACAACCCAGAAGCAGGCAGATCCACCAGTTGGCATTAGATGATAAAGGCACTAGAGTAGTGGTATCTCAGAGGAAAAAAGGGGCATATTCAAGAGATGTTACAGAGATAAAATCTATAGCCTTTGGCAACAGATTGGATTTAGGCCTGGGGAAGGAGGAAAGGTAGTGAGAAATCCAGGATGTCACCTTGAGTTGTGAACCTGAGTTCTAGGTGAGTGGAGGAGAGTGGAGTGATGTGGGAAAAGGATAACGAGTTCTGTTTTGGACATAATTTATTCAAGTTTAAGATGTCCACTGAATTTCCAGTTCAAGATGTCTAAAAGTCAGTTGGAGATGGAAGAATGGAGGTCAGCAGAAATACTGGGGAAGATTAGGTTGATTTGAGAATCATCATCATAGAAAAGATATCATTGGGACTTGATGAGATTACCATATGAAAAAGCATACAGAGAAGAAGGCAAAGTGTCCTAGAGGAACACCTTACAGTAGAAGAAAACCTAGAGAGAAAAGAATATCAAGGAGGAGAGAGTGATCAGCAGTACCAAAGGCTGCTGAGACCTCAAGGAGAATGAGGACTGAGAAATGGCCATTGGATTTGGCAACTCGGAGACCATTAGAACTTTGGAGAGAAAAGAGATCATAAGGAAAAAGACATGTATAAAAATATTTATAGCCGCGCTCTTTGTGGTGGCAAAAAACTGGAAAACGAGGGAATGCCTGTCAATCGGGGAGTGACTGAACAAATTGTGGTATGTGCTGGTGATGGAATACTATTGTGCTCAAAGGAATAATAAACTGGAGGAATTCCATGTGAACTAGAATGACCTCCAGGAATTGATGCAGAGTAAAAGGAGCAGAATCAGGAGAATATTGTACACAGAGACTGATACACTGTGGTACAATTGAATGTAATGGACTTTTGAACTAGCAATAATGCAATGATCCAGGACAGTTCTGAGGGATTTATGGAAAAGAACGCTACTCACATTCAGAGGAAGAACTACAGGAGTGGAAACACAGGAGAAAAACAACTGCTTGATCACATGGGTTGACGTGGACACGATTAGGATGTAGACTCTTAATGACCACCTTAGAACAATTATCAATAATATGGAAATAGGTCTTGATCGATGCCACAGAAGGAAACCAGTGGAACTATGCATCGGCTACTGGGGGGCGGGGGGTTTGGGGGGAAAGAGAGCAAGAACATGAATCATGTAACCATGGGAAAAATTGTTCTAAAAAAAATTAAAAATTCAAAAAAAAAAAAAGAACTTTGAAGAGAGCAGTTTGGGTGACATGAGAAGTTAAGAAGCCAGATTGTAAAGGGTTAAGAAAAGAATTTGAGTAGAGAAAGTAGAAGCATCTTTTGGAGATGCTCTTTAGGAAGAGTTTTGCTATAAAGGGAAGCATTAGATATAGGATGATAGTGGGGATGGATGGATAAATGAAGGAGGGTTTTTTTCAGGATGACAAAAGCATGTTTGTAGGCAGTAGGAAATGAGCCAGTGGAGAGAGATGCAAAGATTGAAAATAAGTGAAAAAGTGGGGATGACTGACAGCAGAGGGCAATCTGTTGGAGGAGATGGGATGGAATGGGATCGTTCTTAAACAAATTGTTCATAGGATCATAGATATAAATTTGGTAGGGATCTTTAAAATTATCTAGTCCAATATACTCATTTTACAGGTGAGGAAACTGAGGCTCAAAATGGTAATAGGGTCATTGCTTTATAGCTGAAAGGAGCTTTCATATTATCTATCTAGTCCAGACACCACATGATCCTACAGCACTGAGTACAAATAGCCTGAAGCCCAGAAAGGAAAATCCAGTGTTCTTTTGACAGCAGTATTGTTTCTTCAGAATGATAATGAAGGAACATGAACATGATTTAAATCATGGGAACCTGGCTGAGTGTGGAAAATGGATTTTAACCATCAGGACTCTATAACCCCTAATGTAAGCAACACGCACTTGAATCATCCTGATCAAGGTCTAATTTGCCATGTTTAATCATTACATAATGAGACAATGATATACATACATAGAGAGTAATTCTTATGTGATAATATCATTATGAGATAATATCATAGCCACCATATTCTTTCCATGCATCTGAAAGAATTTCATGCTTAGTGAAACATTCTTACCTCTCCCTCTCAGCTTTCCCATTGGTAGGAATAAGGACTGGCCCAATGATTTTATTGGTTTAGGAAAAAAAAAAATCCCACATTCCCAGAGGAAAGGCCCTCTTACCAATGCAGACTGGCACTCACTCTGAGACTTCCAATCTTAGAAAGCTAGCTATAGCGCTGAGAGATTTGCCTGGGGTTAGCCAAGTAATGTGTGTCAGAGGCAGGAATTGAACTGAGGTCTTTTCGGCTTCACAGCCATTCTCTCCGTTTGCCACACCACTGCCATTACTGCTTTTGTTGATTTCAAAGAATAAGAAATTGTTAACATCCGATATGATGTAATGAGAATATATATTCTCAGTATAATGTGGAGGGGAGAAGTGGGCATGATGAGATTCAAATGTGAACTAAAGAGGCAATAAGTATTGTTTTCAGTGGGATTTTCTTGCAAAGATAGCTGGAGTGGTATGCCATTTCCTTCTTTCTTATTTTACAGATAGGGAAAGTGAGGTAAACAGGATTAAATGACTTGCCCAGGGTCACTTAGCTGGAAAGTGTCTGAGGGCAGATTTGAACTCAGGAAGATGAGTTTTCCTGATTCCAAGCTTGGCACTCTATCTACTGTGTTACCTTGCTGTTCCCATTCAAGCAGAGAAATGGGCATGGTGAGGTTCAAATATGAAAAGGCATTAAGTATAATAGAAAGAACATTAGCTGTGGGGCTTGAAAGCCTTACTTTAATTCCTAATTGTGTTTCTTACAACCTTTGTGACTTTGGACAAATCACTTAACCTCTCTGGGCTTGTCATATAAAATGAAAGGAATTAGACTAGAAAATATTGAAGGTTCCTTTGAGCTTGTCCCCAAGTTACGATCCACCCAGAAAGGTAGTTGTGACCTTGATAAAAATCAGTGTCAGAGAATAATTACAGCTCATATTTATATAGTGTTTTGAAGTTTACAAAGTGCTTATCTCATAAGATGGCTGTGACGTATGCAGTGCAAATATGATCCTCGTTGGACAGATGAAGAAACTCAAGGCCATGTTCAAGGTTACACAGTTGGTAAATAAAAGAACTGACCTGAAATCGAGTCTTTTGACTCAGTACAATCTGAGCTGAATAAAAAAATTACTTTCCAAATTACTACTTTGGAAAGATCACATCATAAGGAAGTAAAGAGTAAGCAAGACAATATAATGGTGTTTAGTTATAGTAAAAAGAAGAAAAAGAAAAAATTGAGTTCTGAGAATACACTTAAAGAACATTTTGATAGAAATCATTATATTCACTATGACCAAGCCAAGGTCTTGTCTGCTGAAATAGACTTGACTTCTATTCAGATTGGGTACTGTGGTTTGGTAACCAAAGAGCAAGAAAGAAGAAATCTGAGGGATGGTAAGAAGAAGAAATGTTCAAGCAGACTGGATCCTAGAAAAAATCCACCCTCATTCAAGTGCCTGGAATTCCCAAGCTTGTTCTGGTCCTTCATCCTTAGGTCCCCTCCAATCAAATCCATTGGAAAAGAATGTTTGTAATGGAAATTGATGTTTATACCACTGTTAACTTCTATCAACCTTTAAATGCCTACTTTTCTTTCCCGATTTCCCATTATTCCAGCGTAGCTGGACTGATTTTTGAGCATGTTCAGTTCTATTCAATATGAAATCTGTGTCTTAAAGAAATGTCATCTGGCTAAATGCAATTTAGAGGAAATATTTTATACACAGACATTTGTCAATTTTTAAATATATTGGGAGAATAAAAATAAAAATACATTTAATAAGTTAAAAAATTAATAAATGAGATCCAATTCACTAAAGAATTATTAAGCAGTAGTTGCTTGGCGGGTACTTTGCCAGGCTCTGGGAATATGAAGATGGGAAAACAAAATAATCCTTGCCTTCAATGAGCTTTCATTATATTGGACATATGAGCAGGATGGAGGAAGCCAGGCAAAAGAAAGGAGGAAGAGAAAGAAGGCATCTGTGACTTAATTCTGCCTTTCAATACAAAGAGACCCTCAGTGATAACAAGTTATTCAGTTCCATGGTATGGAATCTACAGAAAGTTTTAGTGTATTTTTTTTAAACTCTTACCTTCCACCTTAGAATCAATAGTATATATTGGTTCTAAGGGCAATGGGGTTAAGCGACTTGCCCAGCGTCACAGAGCTAGGAAGTGTCTAAGACCAAATTTGAACCCAGGACCTCCCATCTCTAGGCCTGACTCTCAATCCACTGAGCCACC
>NW_025367121.1:0-11135 GCF_016433145.1 Gracilinanus agilis | reverse complement strand
CATATACAAATATATATACACACACATATACATATATGTATATATATATACACATATTCTTTGTTACATTTTATATTCTAATTTGTCTCTCTCTCGCCTTCCTAACTCCTCATTAGGAAAGCTAACATTTGATATAAATATGTGAACCCATACAATATATACTTCATATATCAATTCTTTCTCTGGAGGTGGATAGCATTTTCTTTCTTATATGCTTGATATGCATGATGATATTACTCAGAACAGTTTAGTCATTCATAGGTACCATTTGAACAGCATTGCTGTTACTATATAGAAAACTATCATTTCACTCTCCATTATTTCATGCAAATCCTTTCATATTTTTCTAAAACCAACCTGCTAATCATTTCTTACAGCATAGTAGTATTCCCTCACAATCATGTACCACAATTTATCCAGCCATTCTCTAATTGATGGACATATCCTCAATTTCTAATCATTTTACACCACAAAGAAAGGTGCTATAAATATTTTATTTTTAAAAAATATTTCATTTTCCCAGTTACATATGAAAACAATTTTAGCACGTTTTCCAAAATTATTAGATCCAGATTGTCTCCCTCCTTTCCCTTCTCTACCCCTCCCAGAGCTGATGAGCAATTTGAACTGGGTTATACATGTATTATCATGCATAACACTTCCATATTGATTATTGCTGTGAGGGAATTCTTACATAAAACCAAAACATCAAAATAAAAACAAACAAAAGTAAAAAACAGTATACTTTGATATACATTCTGACTAACACTTCTTTCTTTGGAGCTAAAGAGCATTCTTTGTCATAAATTCCTCAGATATACATATTTAAGAATATATAAGTTGTCTTCCTTTTTCCCTGATTACAATGGGAAGAAGTCCTAATATCAGTACTACTGGATCAGAAGGTATACACAGTTTTATAACTTTTTCTGTGTAATTCCAAATTGCTCTCTTAAATGGTCAGTTCACAATCCTACCAATGATGCATTAGTGTTCCGATTTTTCTATATTCCCTCCAGCATTTATCATTTTCCCCCACTATCATTTTGGCCTTTCTGATAGGTATGTGATGGCATCTCATATTTGTTTTAATTTCTAACCAATGATGATTTAGACTATTTTTCATATGACTATAAAGCTTTGATTTCTTCTTCTAATAACTGCCCATTCACATACTTTGACAATTTATTATTGGGGAATGACTCATATTCTTATAAATTGGACTTAGTTCTCTTATATATTTGAGGTAAGAGGCAAGAAACTGGGTATAAAAATTTTCCCCAATTATCTGCTTTTCTTGACTACATCCATTTATTTTATAAAACCTTTAAATTTTATGTAATAAAAATTATCTATTTTACATGCCTCAATGCATTGTTTATTCATATTCTTTTTTCTATCAATTTGAAAGAAATTATGTTCCATTCTTCTATAATTTACTTAAAAGATCTCCATTTATGTCTATGTCATTTTGATCTTACCTTGTAAACTGCATAAATTATTGGTCTATACCTACTTTATGCCAAACTGCTTTCTAGTTTTCCTAGCAATTTTTGTTCAAAAGTAATTATTTTCCCAAAAGCATAGGTCTTTGCATTTACTTTATAGTCACAATTTGCTGTAAATTGTATACCCAGTCTAATATACTGATCCATCATTCTATTTTTTAACCAATACCAGATAATTTTGATAATTACCATTTTATAGTAGTTTAAGATCTGTCATTGCTAGACTTCTTTTATATTTTTTCATTAATTCCTTTGATATTCTTGATCTTTTGTTCTTTTACATGAATTTTATTATTTTTCTAACTTAAAATTATTTTTGATTGTTTAATTAGGATGCAGAAAATATGCATATGAGTTTTTATATAATTGTCATTTTAATTATATTGACTCCACCCATCCATGAACAATTCATTTTCCTCCAATTATTTAAATTGGACTTTATTTGTATAAGATATTTTATAATTATGGTCATAAAGCTTCTAGGTTTGTTTTGGCAGGTATATTCCCAAGTGTTTTATATTGTCTATGATTATGTTAAATGAAATATCTCTTACTATCTCTTCTTACTGGACTTTGTTGATAATATGTATAAATGTTAATGATTTATGTTGGTTTATTTATATCCTTTTATTTTCTAAATAAATAAACTAATTTTAGTTGAATCTCTATGACTTTCCAAGTATATTATCATATCATCTGCAAAAAAAGAAAAAAGTTTTATTTTCCAATTACCCATTTTGATTTCTCTAATTTCTTTTTCTTCTCTTATTGTTATTGCTAGTATTTCTAGTACAATATTAGATAAGAAAAGTGATAATGGGCATCCTTGTTTCACTTCTGATCTTATTGGGAAAGGAATTCATGGTCTTTTGCCGGACACCATCGAGGCTGTGAGGTTAGCACGGCTATGCTACTCACAAGCTCTGACAATCCAGCACGGCAGGTTGTCAGAGCTTGTGAGTAGCGGTGCTAACCTCACAGCCTGGATGGTGTCCAGCAGTCTTTGAAGACATGGTCTTTTTTATTTGTATCCTCAGAACTAAGGTCCCTGCCTACCATTCATGGTAGAATCTTAATAATTTTTTAATAAGTGACTGATTGATATAGCATTTCAGCCTTCAAAATAAGGTTAGTTTCATAGATTTTCAAACTTTCCTTTCTAAATTTACTACCTTTATAAGGCCACATGCAAATTCATGCATAATGTGCCAATTCTGACACTTTGGTTCTTAATATAAAGCCATTTTAGGTGAAGCAAGTTTGAAAAAATATGCTAGAAGCTCTCACAACTGCATTTCAATTATCTTCAACTACATAACTATCTATTCAAGCTCACTGTAGGTAGGGTTTGGCAAAGAAAGATGTGTTAGAATCAGAGTTCTAAGAACCTTTAGATTTTTTTAAACATATGAATTCAAAAGAATTGTTAGTTAAGCAAGAAATGCATTCTACCCACTGAATATCATGGGTCTTATTCTACCTAATTAATCAATATGTATTTATTAAGTGCTCACTCTATGTAAAGCCTTGTATTAGATGCTGGGGATATAATATAAAACAATGAAACAATCTATATTGTAAAGAGATTATTTTAACTAAAGTAAAAATTGGATTAATGTGTATCCTTAATTTAACAGATGACAAGGAGTGAAATATAAGCAATAGCCTCCTACTCTGTGTATTATATTATCACCATTTAAATCCAAAAGATGAAACTAATAAAGAACTTTTCAAAGAGATTGTCTTAAGGGATTAGGACTAGGCAGGCAGCCACCTAGAATGATAAATGATATTCTAAAATGATTTTTGCTTTGACTGGCAAACCAGTTTTTTCCACAATAAAAGATGCTACTTTACAATGACCTTTGCTCATGTCTGAGCTAATTGGTCAAAAACATACTATATCAGTTTTATCATTAAGTCATTATAATGGTAATGATGTTAGATATATTAAAAGAATTAAGAAAGACAAGTGAAATGTCTAATAGTCTAAATTCAAACATTAAAAATTTTGCCAATTCCCCAAAGTTTGTTTCTAATAACAGACTGATGATAATAAAGTTATTTGTATTTGTGTGCATCTCTCCAAAAGTAGAAAAGCCTAGACAAATCCCTTCTAACCTATTAAGAATTACTAAATGCTGATGATTTTTTTATTGCTGACTAATAAACTCCCAACAGTCAGAGTTCAGATTTTAAATTCCAACAGATTTTTAACTGTAATAGCACATATGGGCCAACCCTATAATTTGTCAAAATTATTCTCTCAATAAATTCCCAGATGTGCCATATTCATGAGTTGATGAGTAATTATAAAGTAAAGTTTAAAACATAATTAAGATAAAATATTTCCTAGCAATTTCTGAAACAGAGTATTTTTCAAATAATTTTTAGAATGGAAGCAAAAAATGTCCCCATCTCCATTTTCAGTTATTGCTTCACTCTTGAGGATGTAATTGTTTAAGATATATTGATGATCTATAGTCCTTGGTGTTGTTTGAAAAGGAACTTTTGAATTTTTTTAAGTAATCTATAAAGTACATCTGGGAGAAACATTTAAATAGAATAATAACTTCTAAAATAAAAATGTATTTCTTTAGGAGACTGATAGCTTAAATGATGCCATTTTTCTTACTCTGATAAGTATATTCTTGACTTTACTTATTATTACATAATAGACCACTGTTGAGAATTGCAGTTAACATAGCTATCAAACTTTAATATCTCTTTTATGTTACTAGTGGTGTGATTTTCTGTCATTATCAAAATGGTAAGGATGGAGATAGGAAGACAAATGCGTTGACATATTAGATAACCATATACTGTTTAAAGGACACAAAGGTAGCTTCAAAGGGGAAGAAAGAAACTTCACTTCAGTTTCTCTGTCATATCATCAATTACAAGGCTGTCATACTAATGACTAAGAAAAAGCAGAGGAACAATGACAATGGGCCCATTCATCTTGCTCTTCTCTGGAGAAGGTACACCTGTATCCCACTTCCTTCAGTCTCTTGCTACCAGCCCCCTCCTCAGCTTTAGCTCTCCATGACAGTTGATCTGAGAAATGTTGCCTATCTATCATTCTTTCTTACTGAAAGGCACCTTGACTGCAGTTAATGATTATAACAAGATCAAACAACAGCATTCTGCTTCTTTGTTATTAGGCTCAATTTATATTGAGGGAAAAAATATAGGATCATTTGATTGTTCTGAGAAACCAAGGAAGATCTTTTTAATTTTGTTTTTATCATTCAGTGATTTCATTTATCTAGTTCATAAACATGAATCCATATCTCCATATCTATACCTAATTAATTACATAATATTTTAACCTAAAATATTAAAACTGGTCATCTTTTTTTAACTTTTGGAGAAGAGTAAATGTTTTGGTCCTTTAAAAAGGAAATAGAATAATAAAGTCTACAAAATCTACACAATGAACTTGATTTTGATTCTTGGGGAAATTCTAGAATGGACAATTCAAAAGATAATGAGTATTTAGCTAAGGAATGTGTTTACAAAGAGGCAGCATGCCTTCATTAAGAAAAGAAGTTTTGCCACATCAACCAAATTCCTTTTTTTACTTTTAACAAGATGGTTAAATTTCTAGGTCACATAAAATAGGTCTAGTTTACTTGGATTTAGCAAAGCATTTGATTAAATTACTCATGGTATTCTTATGGAAAAATTACAAGATGTCAGCACAGTGGACAGAGATTCAAAGATTCCATGCCTGGCTTAGACACTAAGTAGCTGAATGATCCTAGGCAAGTCATTTAATATTGTTAGCCTCAGTTTCCTCACCTGAAAAATGAGACTGTTAACCTGAATGGCTTGTAAAGCCAACTTTGATCCAATGTAGGCTGGTGCATGTGAATATTCATCTGGGGGTCCGAGTTTAAGAAGAATATTAACAAGTCTAGAAAATGTCCATAGAGCGGCAACAAGTCCATGTCATATGAGGCTTGGTTGGAAGAAGTCAGGTCCAAAGAAACTAAAAAGAAAACATGATAGCTCTCTTTAAATATTTGAAAAGTTGGTATATGGAATTAGGACATTTCTTCTTGGTACCAGAGGGGAACCAAGCAGTCGTTGAAATTGCAAAGTAGCTCATTTAGCTTTGATGTCAGAAAAAAAATCTCCTAATGATAAAGATATATCCAAAGTGAAATGGAGTGCCACTCAGGAAATAATGGTTTACTCATTAAAGATCTTCTAAAAGAAGCTATATGAATCAAGAATCAAGAAACATTTATTAAGCCTTTTACATGTCAGACACTCTACTAGGTACTAGAGATATCAGACAAGAATGCAACCATTTCTAAACTTGTTGAGTTTTAGTTAGGATTCCTTTATGGTTATGTGTGGACTAAATGACCACTAAGGCCCCTTTCAAGTTTAAAAAATTACATTAGTCATTTATGAGCTTTGAGTTTTTTTAGAAGCATATATAGAGTTAAAATAAAATCTCATTTGAAAGTTAAACTATTGAAGCATTTCATTAATGATGACCAGAAGCAATCTTCTCAATGGATAGGCAGTAAGGTCTTGGGTGTTTGTGTGGCAGATATAAAATTCTCTTTGCAATTGAAAATAGCCTGTTCCAAATAAAATGGCTTGAAGGAACCTTCAAATGGTTCAATGTATTAAATTGTTGGACAGTATGACAAGGCATTTACTGTTTTTTAATAACTCAACCATTTTCTTAGCAGATGATGCAGAACCAATTATAGCTATTAGACCAATTTAATCATGAAAAACAAATGATGACTGGATTATAATAGCCTGACCAATTTCCTGGGTGTTTTCTCCCTCAAAACCAGTCTTATTTTAATTGTTTTTTTGAATGTTTTTGAGTCCTCTGGATAGGCTTAATTGTACTTCAAATAGGGAGTTTAAATGATTAGAAAATGGCTACATTCCTTAAAAAAATAAGAATTGAAATTTAAAACAATTCTTAATCTCTTGACAAAGTATTGTTTCTTTTTCTTTCAAACCCTTGTACTTTGGTATTGTCTCATAGGTGGAAGATTGGTAAGGGTGGGCAATGGGGGTCAAGTGACTTGCCCAGGGTCACACAGCTGGGAAGTGGCTGAGGCCGGGTTTGAACCTAGGACCTCCCGTCTCTAGGCCTGACTCTCACTCCACTGAGCTACCCAGCTGCCCCTCAAAGTATTGTTTCTTATAGTGCTGTCCTTTGATATTTTGTTTTGATTAAAGAAATGGGATACTTTGAAATATTAAATAAGAATGTCAGAACTTTTAGGCAACTTGTTTGAGGAGGACCAGGGAAATGAAATGAAAAAGAAATGTGAAAGGAAAATTTTCATCAGACATAAGGGATACTGCATTTATCATTTTAAATTATTATTTCCAATTCCATCCACTTTAAAGAAATGCCAGCAATGGCCAAGTGATCACAGGAATTATTTTTATACTCAAATAATGAGAATTTCTTCATTAATTTGTTATATATAGGACTTTGAAAAGTGAATAGTATTTCAAACAATCTCAATCGAATCTATAAGACATTCATCAATGACTAATAAATATAGCTAACAGAAAATAAAAGATAACAATAAACTATTAAAAATACTAATATGAGGGACTTCCGGTTAAGATGGCGACAGAGTAAGGAGCAGCTGCTCGATCTCTCCTAACCGAAGCATACAGGACTACTCAAGGGGACATAAAAACAAATCCAGACGAACGAAGGAACGCCACAACAGGGCGCAGCATTGAAGGTACCCGGAATCAGGGCATTTCCACACTAAAAAGGGGTGAAACAGCTCTCACTAAAACTCGAGAGGAGGAAGCCCATCCACTCCCCCCACACCACGCACAACGCCAAGGCCAACGCACAAGAGTGAAAACAGGATTGAGGCAGCAGCCCCAGGGCTTGTACCTGAGAGCTGCAAGACATAGGACCCCAGGTGTCTGGGGGGCATGCACGGACTTTCCCCAGCATCTAAGGGGGTGAAGGCATTGCCCTAGGCATGGACAAAGATATCGAACGCAGGGACTTTCCAGAGCATCTGCACAGTTGAAGGCATTGCCCTAGATGCAGACAAAGATCTCAAAAGCAGGGACTTTCCCGAGCTTTTGTGCGGGTGAAGGCATTGCCCTGGGTGCAGACAAAGATCTCGAGCCCAGGCTTAGACCTTGAGTGGGGACCCGGTGCAGACGGGAGCGTGGCTGTGAAAGCAGCCCCTGAGACGGCTGAAGGAGCCTCGGACAGAAGGGCAGACCAGGGACAACCAGTAGGCTTGACACCCAAGGACAAGGAGACCAGAGCCCTCAGGAGCTTAGAAAGTGCAAGCGGACCCTGAGTGTGAAGACAAAGCTGAAAAGGGGCAGGGCTAACAATGGCAAGCCAAACCCCAGAAGAAAAAGATTATCAAGAAAAACTCTGAAACACTGGACAACTTTTACACAGAGAAAATCCAGACAACAAAGGAGGACAAACAAGAACCCAAACCTTCCCAAAAAAATTGAACACCAGAAATGACCAGATTGAAAAGGCTAGAATTGAGCAATTAGAAGCAAATCAGCTATCAAGACAACAAGAACAAATAAAACAAAGTCAAAGGACTGATAAAATAGAAGGAAACATGAAATATCTCAATGAGAAAGTGATAGACCAAGAAAACTGGTCTAGAAGAGACAATTTGAGAATCATTGGTCTTCCAGAAAAAAAGCAGAAATTAATAGAAACTTGGACTCCATACTTAAAGAAATTATTCAGCAAAATTGCCCTGAAGTCCTACAACAAGAGAGCAATATAGACATTGAAAGGATCCATATATCATCCTCTACACTGGACCCAGAAAAGTCAACACCCAGGAATATAATAGCCAAATTCAAGAGCTTTCAAGTAAAAGAAAAAATCTTACAAGAAGCCAGAAAGAGACAATTCAAATATCAAGGAGCACCAATCAGGATCACACAGGATCTGGCAGCCTCCACGCTAAAAGACTGCAAGGCTTGGAATATGATATTCAGAAAGGCAAGAGAGCTGGGCCTTAAGCCAAGGATCAAGTACCCATTGAAACTGACTATATACTTCCAGGGGAAAGTATGGGCATTCAACAATATTGAAGATTTCCAAGTTTTTGCACAAAAGAGACCAGGACTAAATGGAAAGTTTGATATACAACCACAAAAATCAAGAGAAACATGAAAAGGTAAATAAGAAAGAGAGGGAAAAGAAAGAAAACTCATAATTTTTTAAATTGGACTCTTTAAGGGCTTAAATAAGATCTAACTATCTGTATTACTATGTGGAGAAATGCTATGTATAATTCTCTGTAGTGAACTTGATTCACTATTATAATATTCACTATTATAGCAACCAGAAGAATAATTCATAGGGAGAGGACAGGATACTAACTGGTCTAAGATGACATGAGGGTTGGAAAGGGGGTGGGGGATAACAGGGGACACCAAGAGAAATCTGAGTAAATAAGAAAAATAGGATATTCTATTACACACAAAGAGGGCATGGGAAGAGGAGGAGATAAATACTATTATAAGAAGGAGAGGAAGAGAGCATTAAGAGATAATAATCAAACCTTACTCTCAGTGTAATTAACTCTGAGAAGGAAGAGTAGCTTTATTATCCATTGGGATAAAAAACTCTATCTAATCCTACTGAGAAAGTCAGAAGGGATAAACTAAAGGGAGCAGGGGAGTGGGGGGGTCAAAAAAAGGAGGGGAGAAGAAGGGGGAGGGAATTCATTAGGTCTTTAAAAACAAAAAGAGGGGAATAACAAGGGAGGGGGCAGAAAGGGAAGTCAATCAAGGGAGGGGATAAGGGATACTGGCTCAAAACAAACCACTGGTTTAAAAGAAAATAGTGTAAGAAGAAGGGGTGGGTCTAGGGGAGGATACAAAAATGTCAGTGAATGCACAACAGACAATTATAACTCTGAATGTGAATGGGATGACCTCACTCATAAAACGGAAGCAAATAGCAGAGTGGATCAGAAACCAAAATCCTACCATATGTTTTCTATAAGAAACACATATGAAGTGGGTAGACATACACAAGTTTAAGGTTAAGGGCTTGAGCAAAATCTTTTGGGCATCAAATGAAAAAAAGAAGGCAGGAGCGGCTATTATGATTTCTGATAAAGCCAAAGTAAAAATAGATAGGATTAAAAAAGACAGGGAAGGTCATTACATCCTGATTAAAGGCAGTATAAACAATGAGGAAAGAACACTGCTCAATATGTATGCACCAAGTGGCATAGCATCCAAATTCATAAAGGAGAAACTGGCAGAACTCAAGAAGGAAATAGATAGTAAAACCATAATAGTGGGAGATCTAAATATTCCTCTTTCAGATCTAGATAAATAAAAACAAAAAACAAAAAAGAAAGAGGTAAGAGAGGTGAATGAAGTCCTAGAAAAATTAGATTTAATTGATATGTGGAGAAAAATAAATAGGGACACAAAAAGGAATACACCTTCTTTTCAGTTGCACATGGTACATTCACAAAGATTGACCACGTAATAGGGCATAGAATCATTGCAAACAAAAGCAAAAGAGCAGGTATAATAAATGTAACCTTCTTAGATCATAATGCAATAAAAATAATAATTAGTAAGGGCACCTGGACAGGCAAATCAAAAACCAATTGGAAATTAAACAATATGATTCTCCAAAACCAATTTGTCAAAGAAGAAATCATAGAAACAATCAATAATTTCATTGAAGAGAATGACAATGATGAGACATCCTACCAAACTCTGTGGGATGCAGCCAAGGCAGTACTCAGGGGGAAATTTATATCCTTGAGTGCATATATTAACAAGTTAGGGAGGACAGAGATTAATGCATTGGGCATGCAATTCAAAAAACAAGAAAGCAAGCAAATTAAAAATCCCCAGATGAAAACTAAATTGGAAATACTAAAAATCAAGGGAGAAATTAATAAAATCTAAAGTAAAAGAACTATTGAATTAATAAATAAGATTAGAAGCTGGTATTTTGAAAAAACAGATAAAATAGACAAAGTACTGGTCAATCTAATAAGAAAAAGGAAAGAAGAAAACCAAATTGACAGTATCAAAGATGAAAAGGGAGACCTCACCTCTAATGAAGGGGAAATTAAGGCAATCATTAAAAACTATCTTGCCCAATTATATGGCAACAAATATAACAATTTAGGAGATATGGATGAATATTTACAAAAATATAAATTGCCTAGATTAACAGCAGAAAAAATAGAATACCTAAATAATCCAATAACAGAAATAGAAATTGAACAAGCCATCAAAGAACTCCCTAAGAAAAAATCGCCAGGGCCTGATGGATTCACAAGTGAATTCTATCAGACATTCAAAGAGCAACTAATCCCAATATTATACAAATTATTTGATATGATAAGCAAAGAAGGAGTCCTACCAAATTCCTTTTATGACACAAATATGGTACTGATCCCAAAGCCAGGTAGACCAAAAACAGAGAAAGAAAACTATACACCAATCTCCCTAATGAACATAGATGCAAAAATCTTAAATAGAATATTAGCAAAGAGACTCCAGCAAGTAATTAAGATCATCCACCATGATCAGATGGGATTTATACCAGGAATGCAAGGATGGTTCAACATTAGGAAAACC
>NW_025367120.1:0-6559 GCF_016433145.1 Gracilinanus agilis | reverse complement strand
TTTTATACAATTGCTTTAACTCCTTGTATATTTGAGTGATTAGACCCCTGTCAGAGTTTTTCGTTATAAAGATTTTTTCCCAATTTGTTGTTTCCCTTCTGATTTTGACTATATTGTTTTTGTTTGTACCCTTGCCAGTTTTTTAGCTCAGATGTGCCAAACAACAAATCCTATTGAGTGTGGCCTGAACCATATTAAAATGTATTTGAGACATACATGACTAAATAAATAAAATGATGATAAAACTTAGTTAAGGCTATTAGGTGGCACAGTGGATAGAGTGCCAGTTCTGGAGTCAGAAGGACTCTTTTTCCCAAGTTCAAATCCAGTCTCAGACATTTTCTAGCTGTGTGACCCTGGGCAAGTCACTTAACCCTCTTTGCCTCAGTTTCCTCATCTATAAAATGAGCTGGAAAAGAAATGATAAACTACTTCAGTATCTCAGCCAATTTTTCCAATGGAAAACAACCGAATAACAACAAAAACATTGTTAATATAGCATTTTAAAACTAAGTCATTATGTATGGATCAGTGTCCCCCTTTTATATATGAATTTGGCACCACTGACTTTGCTGTGTCAGGAGCAGAACCTGAACACAGGTTCTCTTGGTTTTGCTAGCTCTGTATACCATAGTATTTTGTTTCTCATGGAGTAAAAAAAGTCATTGTAACATTCTTAACTATCCCAGGATCATGGGCTGGAAGAGACTTTAGAGACTACTGACCAAGTCTGAGCCCTTCATTTTACAGATGAGGAAACTGAGGCTAGGATGGGCTAAGTGACTTGCCCAGGATCATATAGATAAGCCTTTGCATCAGAATTTGAACCCAGGTCTTCCTGACTCAAAGTCTGTTCTCCATTCATTGTGCCATACGTCTCCCATGCAACGGTGATCTCCATTGAAAATATATATTGTTCTCTGATGGTAAGAGGCAATCTGGACTGAAGGTGGGTATCTAAATATCCATTTATGCCACTTTTAAAAAAAAAACCTTTATCTTCCATCTTAGAATCGAGACTGTGTATTGCTTCCAAGGCAGAAGAGAGGTAAGGGCTAAACAATGGGGGTTAAGTGACTTGCACAGGGTCACACAACTAAGAAGTGTCTGGAGCCAGATTTGAACCTAGAACCTCCCATCTCTGGGTCTGGTTCTTAATCTACTGAGCTACCCAGCTTTCCCCTCCTACACACACACACTTATATCCCTTCTAAGCAGCTTTTCAGGAATCTGTTCTTGGGATGTCACCCTACTTTTTGTATCTCCTGACTTTACAGATGTTTCCCTAAGAGCTCTGGCACTTACATGAAACAGATTCCCAACAGCCTGGTCTCCTTGAAAGTCTTTGGTTTGAACTTTAAAGAGATTTGGCTTCAGTTTGATTGGAGGAAAAAACAGGGGGGAAATGGAGAGGGTTCATTTGACTATTATGTTATGAAAATAAATCTTTTTAGTCATCTCAAAACTTCCTTCCCTTTCTAATAAAAAACTTTTAAAAAATTGTACTGATTAAATTGCTTATGTTCTCTTTCTTTTGTAATAGTTTCTTCACACAGACTCCAAAAGAGGATCTCCAACAAGAGATCTCCCCGTATACTGCCCTACTCCTCAATTCTCAAAGGCTCCCTATTACTTATAGAACAAGATAGTGTTATAATCATTAATCTGGGATAAGATAGATGCCACCTTGACTAACATTCCGAATCTCTCAACTGCCATTCCTTTCAGTCAAGGTGGCATCCATCTTATCCCAGATTAATGACAATAGAATTTATCTCGCTTAGCCTTTAAGGTCATTCACAGTCTAATTCCAATCTACCATCTAAGCTTATTTAACAATCAGAGGCATTGAAGGTGGTCCAGTGGAGTGGGAGTGAGAATCAGAAAAACCTGAGAGGTCAAATCTAGCCTAAAACTCTCACTATTTTTATGACTTTGGCACTTAATTCTTTCTCAACCTCAGTTTCCTCACTTTTAAAATAATGATTATAATAGCACCTACTTCCAGGGTTGTAAAGATTAAATGAGATAATGTTTATAAAACACTCTGAAAAATAAATGCATATAAATGTGTACATATGTTTGTAAACATATAAATGCTAGTCAATCTTGCTACTTATTATCTGTTATAATATTATTATAATAATATAATATTATTATTTTTATGGTTTAGTCATTTCAGTCTTGTCTGACTTTTGTGTCCTCATTTGGGAATTTCTTTGCAAAGATACTGGAGTGGTTTTTGCCATTTCTTTCTCCAAGCTCATTTGACACATGAGGAAACTGAGGCCAACAGTATTAAGTGACTTGCCCGGGGTTACACAACTAATATGTATCCAAGCGAGATTTGAACTCGGGAAGATAAGGTATCCTGACTCCAGACCTGGTACTCTGTCCATTCTACCACCTAGCTGTCTTGTAAAACCCTAGACAGCAATTTTCTTTTATAGTCATTTTAGAGCTATAAGAGAAAGCAGCTTTCTAGGGTTTCACCAAAAGCATAATGGTTTTCTATAGCAACTTCAGAGTAGAAAGGCAAGAGTGATGTTGTGGGTAGAGAACTGGCCTTGTAGACAGCAGAGCCTGAGGTTCAAGCATCATATTATCTGTGTGATGTTGGCCAGGTCACAGCCTCTTAAGACTCTGGGAAACTCTTTAAAAGCTTATTTATTTTTAAGTATCTTTCCATGATTCCATGATTCTTGTTCTCTCCCTCCCAGAGCCAACAAGCAATTCCACAGGTTTATACATATATTATCACTCAAATCCAATTTCCATATTATTCATTTTTGTAATAGAGTAAAGACTCTCAGAAGCCCTGGAAGGCTCTAAGTTGCAGAGGAGGGGTTGACCTGCATCGGCAGAGACTGCTTCCTCACCTGGTGTCCTCCTAGATGGATGCAGTCATGGGTCCAAACCCCATTCTTGATTTCAAATCAGGTAAACTTCATTCCATTCAGTAAACATTTATTAAACATCTGCTGCATTCCAAACGTCGTGCTGAGCTCTGGGGAAACAAGAAGAGGCAAAATACAGTCCCAGCCCTCAAGGAACTTAAAATCTAATGGGGGGGGGACAGAATACAAACAAAGTGAGCTAAATATAAAGTGCTTAAGAAGCAAATAGCAGCAGGAAGGCATTGAAATTAAGAGAGATTCGGGAGGGATTCCTGTTAAAGGTGAGATTTTAGTTGGGATTTAAAGGAATCCAAGGAGATTGATTATATGATCTCTAAGTCCCCTTCTGCTTCTAGCCCTAGGCTTTTAGTTCCCAAATCCCACCCAGGTATATATGTGTAGGCCATCCCCTATTCAGTTCTCATTTCATAGTTGCCTAAGAAAATCCTTTTGAAAATCCTTCCCTTCCATGAATCCTTCCCTCATCCTCTCAGCTGAAAATGTCCTTTCCTTCCTCAACTGCTCCTAGGTCTCTTTGTTTAGAGGAGCCACATCTATCCTTTGTTTCCAGAAGTTCTAGAATTGCAATGATTTTTGAAAGTACCTCATTCAGTTCCATGTTACATAAAAGGAAACTGAAGCATAGGGAAGGTAAGAGACCTACCCAAGGGCACTAAGGAAATAAACATCAGGGATTGGAACCCAGGTCCTCTGCCTTCAAATTAGTGTCTTTCCTGTGTACCATGCTTTCTCATTACATTCGGTCTTATACTTGTCTATATATGTTACATCCACTTTCTCAGAAATGCTCCTTCCCTGTCCCAATTAAATTTTATGAAGGGAGAGATTATATTGTTTTTCACCCTTTAATTTCTCAAAATCCAGAGAATTGGGAGGAAAATCCAGAAAGGTATGAAGAAACAGGGCAATTTAACCTACCATTTTTATACTATAGGAGGTCTAATGGAGAGCAATTCTTTGCAAACAGAACAAAGATTCAGTCTTCTGTCTCTCCCTTTTCCTTTTCATGGTAAGCTCCTTTAGAAATTCTGTGAGTAGGGGCAGCAAGTTGGCATATTGGATAGAATGCCAGGCCTGGAGTCAGGAGGACCTGCATTCAAATTTGGCCTCAGACACTTCCTTGCTGTGTGACCCTGGGCCAATCACTGAACCCCATGTGCCTACCCCTTGTCCTTCTTTCTATCTTAGGCAGAAAGTAAGAGTTTAAAATAAAAATTTCAGGAGTAGAAGGGATTTCTCTGAAGTTTCACTTTCCTGTTTTCTTCTCCATCATCCAGAATATTTATTTAAATGTTAAAAGCTTAATGTTGTGAATTAGCAAGAGCTGTTATAAATGAAGAATTCTGGCTTTAAACTAGTTGACTTTATGCTGTAATTGGAAACAGCTCAACAAATATTTAACTCCTCAGAACTAACTTTGGAAAATGACCTTCAGTCAAGGATGTTTTCAGTTGCCACTCCCTGGGATAGTGTAATAATTTGATTAATGAACCACAATTTCCCTCCCTACAATGTTCAACTACTCACACGGCAAACTACATTTAAAATCAAATTAATCTCTGATTATCTCCTCACAAAGACTATCAGATTCATAATCGAGGACCAATACTATATGCTCTTTACAATAGATGGAGGAGAGACAAAGTTCTTATAGATGGATATGTGATGTATTGGGGTACCAGTGGAGTGGATGGAGTTTTAGACTTAGAACCAGAAACACAAAGTTCTAATCCTACTTCTAACATATAATGATAATAGATAGCATTTATATAGTGTTTTAAGGTGTACAGAGCTCTCTGCAGATTTTTCCCCTTCGATCTTGACAATTCTGTGAACTATGTGCTCTTTTTATCTATTTCCATTTTTACGGATGAGGAAACTAAGGATGAGAAACGTTCAGTGACCTTCGGTGGATCATACAACTTGAACTCAGGTTCTTCTGAGTCCAAGTCAAACATTCACTATGCCACCTGGCACCTAGTTCTCTATTATAGATATAGAGCTGCAAGGGACTTTGGAAGTTGCCTAGCCCAACCCTCTCATTTTGCAATTGAGGAAACTGAGGACCAAAGATACATTAGGCTCATTCAAAGGCTTCCAGGCAAAGCAATAGAGCTGAGAATCAAAATCTGGTCCACTACAAGCAATATGATCATACACACACACACACACACACACACACACACACACAACCTGGAAAGACTTCCATGAAGTGATACAAAATGAAATGAGCAGAACCAGGAGAATATTGTACCCAGTAACAGCAACAGTGGAGCAATTGTGAATGACTTTACTATTATCAACAAGACAAGGATCTAGGACACCAAGGGACTCATGATGAAAAAGGAAATCCATCACCACAGAAGGAACAGATGGAGTCTGAATGCAGAATGAAATGGACCCTTCTTCACTTCATTTCTGCCATGAGTTTTTCTCTAGTAGAAGTGATGTCTCTTAATTTTAACAACATGATGAACATGGAATTATGTATTGTACATGTACAACCTATATCATATTACCTACTGTCTTGGTAAGGAGGGGGACAATCTGGGGCACAAAATGTCAGAAAATAAGTACTAAAATTGTGTCTACATGTAATTTGGAAAGAAACTATTTTTAAAAAGCTAAAAAGAATCTGCTCCTCTCATTCCACATACATTGTTCTTGTCATGGAATCACACTGCCTCCTACGAGTATGACCATAAGGAAGCCACTGTGTCTCAGCTTCTTCATTTTTTTTTTTACACCTCTTCATCCCTTTATTTGTTTGTTTGTTTGTTTTTAAACATTTATTAATAATCATTTTTAACATGGTTACATGATTCATGCTCCTACTTTCCCCTTCACCCCCCGCTCTCCCCCCACCCATGGCCGACGCACATTTCCACTGGTTTTGTCATGTGTCCTTGATCAAGACCTATTTCCAAATTGTTGGTGGTTGCATTGGTGTGGTAGTTTCGAGTCCACATCCCCAATCATGTCCACCCCGACCCATGCGTTCAAGCAGTTGCTTTTCTTATATGTTTCCTCTCCTGCAGTCCTTCCTCTGAATGTAGGTAGCGTTCTTTACCATAAATCCCTCAGAGCTGTCCTGGGTCATTGCACTGTTGCTGGTACAGAAGCCCATTACATTCGATTTTACCACAGTATGTCAGTCTCTGTGTACAATGTTCTTCTGGCTCTGCTCCTTTCGCTCTGCATCAGTTCCCGGAGGTCTCTCCAGTTCACCTGGAACTCCTCCAGTTTATTATTCCTTTTAGCAAAATAGTATTCCATCACCCACATATACCACCGTTTGTTCAGCCATTCCCCAATTGAAGGACATACCCTCCTTTTCCAGTTTGTTGCTACCACAAAAAGCGCAGCTATAAATATTTTCGTACAAGTCTGTTTATCTATGATCTCTTTGGGGTACAAACCCAGCAATGGTATGGCTGGATCAAAGGGCAGGCATTCTTTTATAGCCCTTTGAGCATGATTCCAAATTGCCAGCCAGAATGGCTGGATCAGTTCACAACTCCACCAGCAATGCATTAATGTCCCAATTTTGCCACATCCCCTCCAGCATTCATTACTCTCCCCTTCTTTCATTTTAGCCAATCTGCTAGGTGTGAGGTGATACCTCAGAGTTGTTTTGATTT
>NW_025367119.1:0-1905 GCF_016433145.1 Gracilinanus agilis | reverse complement strand
TGCTTCTTGCTCTTCTCTTCTTTCTCCCTTCTTGCCTGGCCCCCGAGAAAAAAAAAAAAAAAAAAAACATCCAACTGGCAATCCCTGGGCTCCCTGCTTTCTCTCTACTTCTGATGGGAAGATGAAATCTTGTCCTCCTACTATACCTGTTCCTACCCATTCTTCTGCCCCACCATTGACTGGAAGATCTGAGAGCTGTTTGGAAGCTCTTTCTTTGGTCCTGCTAAAAAGGAAGATCCCCATATACCCACCTCTGTGCTCCTCTAAATTCTCATCTGGTCCCGACCTTTGGTCCGGGCCAGAGTCTCTCTCTCTCTATTTCCCTACCTTTGACCTTTCTAATTGTAAATAAGCTTTCATAAAAGCCATCCTGACTTGGGTCTATTTTAAATTTGGAATCGAGCTAATCAGATTCCTGGCGGCCATACCTTAAATATCTAGTTTCCCCTCTTACATGGGAGAGGGAGCCTGCAAAAAGAGAAACTCATTAGTGACCCAGAACAAGGAGAAAGCTAGAAGGTGCTTTGAGATCCTTATAAGAGGCAAGAGCAGGGCTGGAGGAGGAGGCAAGGGGAGTTCTGGGAGCAGTGCTGACTTGAGCAGAAGGTGATCAGGAGGAGGCTAACAAGAGGCCAAGCCATAGTTAGAGGACCCCAAGAGCTCAGCTCCCCAAAGAGCTCACAGCTGAGCCTGGCTACTCTCAGCTCCCTCTTATCCTCTCCTGGTTACCATCCTCATGAAGCAACTTGATAACTTCTATGGTCCTGACTTGAAATCTATCATCCTATGATAGTGCAGAGCATGAGTGAGGTGGAGAGTATGAGAGAGGAGGTTCTGCACCTGAGATATAGTAGAGGTGTCTGTCATCTCTATTTCAGGAAAAATAGGATTTCCCCCTCTTAGTGGTTCAAAAACACGTTTGCAAAATCAGTCAGACATGTGTCAGGGAGAATCTTCCTTTGCCATTTGACCATGGAAGTAATGCATGAAATGGTTCCATTGAATTTGCATGTTGGCCTGCATTCTCCGTAGGGAAGTTTGTTGTGACTTAAAAGTCAAGAAGTAAAAAAAAAATTCCAAGCCCCATAAAGAGAAGGAGGCAATCCATAACCTTATAAGTTCCTAATTGTAGAATAGCAAGAGTTTCTTGTAGAATAGCATTTATACTGCTGAGCATTGCTATCAAAAGGGTAGATTAAAGGAAAGTGAAAATTCAATATTTATTTAAAATTTTTTATTATATTTTTTGGGGGAGTAGGGGCAGTGTAAGGAGTATTTCATCTTGTTTTCTTTTATATGTTTTTTTTTAATTTTATTTGCAAAAAAATTTTTTTTTACTTTATTTGTAATGCTTCCATCTATTTATTTATTTCTTTGTTTGTTTATTGAGTGTTGCTGCCTTCTGGTGGCAGAAAACAGCCACTACGGCTCAGCAGGAAAAAGGGGGAAGAAAAAGAAAAAATAAATTGGAGTGCTCAATACTGGCGTCTGGTGGCTAAGTGGCCACACTACAACAGGGAGGGAGTAAGGAGCGTGGTTAGGGAGAGGGTGGGAGTAAGGGGAGAGATGGTGTTGGCCAGAAACCTAAATGGAGGATGTGACTACCCAACAGGGCGAGTTGGCTGCTCAGGGGTCTCAAAGGGGCCGCAGCCGGAAACTGGGAATTGCAGTGGTTACCTCGCTTTTTGAAACCCCATTTGGGCCAGGGAGGGGTCGAGGGGGATCTGCCTTTTTAGCAGGACCAAAGAAAGACCTTCCACACAGCTCTCAGATCTTCCAGTCAGTGGCCGGGGAGAAGCAGGGAGAAAGCAGGGAGCCCGCGGATTGCCAGCTGAATGAAGTTGGGGTGGGGGGGACCCTCGGGGGCCAGGCAAGAAGGGAGAAAGAAGAGAAGAGCAAGAAGCA
>NW_025367118.1:0-9257 GCF_016433145.1 Gracilinanus agilis | reverse complement strand
AAGGTTTTGCTCAAGCCCTGAACATTAAACTTGTGTATATCCACCCGCCTCATATGTGTTTCTTCTAGACAACATATGGTAGGATTTTGGTTTCTAATCCACTCTGCTATTTGCTTCCGTTTTATGAGCGAGTTCATCCAATTCACATTCAGAGTTACAATTATCAGTTGTGCATTCACTGACATTTTCGTATCCTCCCCTTTTCCTACCCCTTCTTCTTAAACTATTTCCTTTTAAACCAGTGGTTTGCTTTAAGCCAGTATCCCTTATCCCCTCCCTTGACTAACTTCCCTTTCTACCTCCTCCCTTATTATTCGCCACTTTTTATTTTTAAAGGCCTAATGAATTCCCTCCCCCTTCTTAACCCCTCCTTTTTTTGACCTCCCCACTCCCCTGCTCCCCTTGGTTTATCCCTTCTGACTTCGTCAGTAGGGTTAGATAGAGTTTTATATCCCAATGGATAATATAGCTATTCTTCCCTCTCTGGGTTGATTACACTGAGAGTAAGGTTTAAATATTACCTCTTAATGCTCTCTTCCTCTCTTTCTTATAATAATATTCATCCCTTCCCCTTCCCATGCCCTCTTTGTGTGTAATAGAATATCCTATTTTTCTTATTCACTCAAGTTTCTCTTGGTGTCCTCTACTATTCACCCCCCTCTTTCCCATCCCCCATATCATCTTAGACCCTTTAGTATTCCACCCTTTCCCTATGAATTATTCTTCTGATCACTATAATAGTGAATACTATAATATTGAGTAGAGTTCACTACAGAGAATTATACACAGCATTTCTCCACATAGGAATACAGATAATTAGATCTTACTGAGGCCCTTAAAAAGGCAAATTTAAAAATTATGAATTTTCTTTCTTTCCCCTCTGTTTCTTATTTACCTTTTCATATTTCTCTTGATTTTTGTGGTTGGATATCAAACTTTCCATTTAGTCCTGGTCTTTTTCTGTGCAAATACTTGGAAATCTTCAATTTTGTTGAATGTCCATACTTTCCCCTGGAAGTATGTAATCAATTTTGATAGGTAATTGATCCGTGGTTGAAAGCCCAGCTCTCTTGCCTTTCTGAATATCATATTCCAAGCCTTGCAGTCTTTTGGCGTGGAGGCTGCCAGATCCTGTGTGATCCTGATTGGTGCTCCTTGATATTTGAATTGTCTCTATCTGGCTTCTTGTAAGATTTTTTCTTTTACTTGGAAGCTCTTGAATTTGGTTATTATATTCCTGGGCATTTTCTTTTCTGAGTCTGGTGTAGAGGGTAATCTATGGATCCTTTCAATTTCTATATTGCCCTCTTGTTGTAGAACTTCAGGGAAATTTTGCTGAATAATTTATTTTAGTATGGAGTCCAAATTTTTATTAATTTCTGCTTTTTCAGGTGTCCAATGATTTTCAAATTGTCTCTTCTAGACTGGTTTTCTTGGTCTGTCACATTCTCATTGAGATATTTCATGTTTCCTTCTATTTTTTCAGTCTTTTGACTTTGTTTTATTTGTTCTTGCTGTCTTGAGAGATCATTAGCTTCTAATTGCTCAATTCTAGCCTTTAGGGACTGGTTTTCCTTTTCAATCTGTTCATTTATGCTCTTCAGTTGACTTGCCTCACTTTCCAATTGTGAAATTCTGCCTTTTAAACTGTTATTTTCTTGCCTGATTTCTTTTTGAGCTATTTCCCATTTCTCTAGCCAAATCTTTTCCAACTTTCTTGTCATCCCAGATTTGAACTCTTCAAGAGCTTGTGACCAGTTTTCATTATTTTGGGAGGGTCCGGATGTGATTGCTTGTTTTTTCTCCTCTTCTGTTTACTCTGTTGTCTGGGTTTTCTCTGTGTAAATATTGTCAAGTGTTAAAGATTTCTTCTTCTTGTTGTTAATCTTTTTCTTTTGGCCTTCCTGATTCTGGGTTGCCATTGTTAGCCCAGCCCATTCTCAGCTTTTTCCTCTCGCTCAGGGTCTGTCTGTGCTCTTTTGGCTCCTGAGGTCTCAGGTCTGGTTGTTTTCAAGGTCAAGCCCCCTGGTGGACCCCCTTGCTTGATCCTCTGCTGGAGGTTCCCTTACAGGTCTCAGGGCGCTGCTTCCACATTCGTATACCTGTCTGCACTGGTTCCCCACTCAGGGTTTCAGAGCCTTTGCTCACACCTGTGTCTGCCTCTGCCTATGCCAGTGCTCCGTTTCCGCTCTCAAAGTTTGTGTGTGTTCCTTAGCCTTCTGGGGTCCTAATTCTTGCTGCTCTCATGAACAGGCCCTAGAGCTGCCAATGACTCAATGGGTGCCCCAAACTTGCTCTATTTCTTTTGAGCTGGTTTTGACGTTGTAGGTGGTGTGTGTGTGTGTGGGGGGGGTGGTGGTGGTGGTAGTTGCTCAGCCCGGGATTTAGTGAAAGCTGTTTCACCCCTTTATATCATGGAATTGCCCTGATTCCACGTACCTTCCATGGTGCTCCCTGTTGTGGGGTCCCTCCGTTTGTCTGGATTTGTTTTTATGTCCCCTTGAGGAGTCCTGTATGTTTCGGTTAGGAGGTGTTAAGCACTGCTTTTTACTCTGCCGCCGTCTTAACCCGGAAAGCAATATTATCTTATTTTTGTTACCTCTAGTTTTATATATATCCATCCATACATATATTTATCTTGACATTTCATCCTATACAGTTTGTCATTGTTCCCTCTAAGTATACTTCTTCTAGCTGCCCTGATGATAATAACAATTTTTAAGAGTTACCAGTATCATTTTTTCTTTAGGGATACAAATAATTTGAACTTAATTTAGTCCCTTAAAGAAAAGTTTATTTTTTTGTTGTTATTGTTGTTTTTTTCCCCATCTCTTAATTACTTTTGGTGATTTTTCTCGAGTTCTGTGTTTGGGCAAAAAATTCTGTTTAATTCTGTTTTTTTCCTTTAAGCATGCTTGGAAGTCTTCAATTGTATTACTTTCCCATGCAATAATATAGTCAGTTTTGCTGGATAGTTGATTCTTGGTTATAGACCAAGTTCCCTTGCTTTCTGGAATATTATATTCCATGCCTTCTGGCCATTCACTGTAGATGTAGCCAGATACTGTGTTATTCTAACTGAGGTTTCCTGGTATCTGAATGACTTCTTAGAAGCTTGTAATATTTTTTCCTTGGTCTGATAATTTTTAAATTTGGCTATAATATTCTGGAGAGTTGTCAGTTGTGGATTAAATGTAGCAGGTGATCTGTGGATTATTTCAATTTTTACTTTTCCCTCTTATTAGAGAATGTTGGGGCAATTTTCTTGGATAATTTCCTGGAAGATGTCCAGGTTTTTTCTTTTGTCATAATATTTTGGTAGAGCATTAATTCTTAAATTGCCTCTCTGTGATCTGTTTTCCAAATCTGAGGTTTTGCCAATGAGGTGTTTTATTTTTTCCTCAAAATTTTCATTCTTTTCATCTTGTTTTATAGATTCTTGCTGCTTTGTGAAGTTATTTGCTTCTAGTTGTTGAATTCTAATTTTTAAAGACTGAATTTCATCCCTAGGTTTTTGGTCATTCTTCTCCTTCTGGTTTGATTTTCTTTGTAGGTCATCTTTCACCTTCTTTGCTTCATTTTCAAGCTGGTCAATTTTAGCTTTCAAGACATTATTTTCTTGTTTTAGTTCATGCATTTCCTTATTCCAATTGCTTCATCCTCTCTTGATTGTTTTTTGAGTTCTTGAGTTAATTGAATTTTGAGATCTTCCAAAGCCTGTGTCCAATTCGCTGAAGTTTCTTTGGTATTTCTTGGAGTTCCATGATCTTCTTCCATTTCATTTGCTTTTTGTTCACTTCCTCGGAAGAAGCTGTTAATTGTAATTTCATTTTTCTTTTTCTGTTGTTTACTCATATTTTTTCCTTCTTTCCCTCCTGTACCTTCTCTGCTCTGCTGGTTGATTAGGTTAATTAAGCAGATGGTTTTAATGATCTTTGATGTAAAATCTTCTTCAGCTGGCAACAGAAGTTTCTAGTTACTTTCTCTGCCATCTATGGGGGAGGGATATTGCAGTTTCCCTGCCCTCTAAAGACTTCTTATCTGTCTTATTGATGGGATTAAGCTAGGGTGCATTTCATCTGTAGAACTTGACGTGCCCTGAGGCTAAAACCTAGAGAGAAGGGGAGGGGGGAGAGGGAGAGTTTTCACTGGGTCTAGATTGCCTCTCTGCCTTTCTCCTCTAACTGCCTCCCTGTGTCTGTGTTCAATGCCCTAAGCCTGGTTCCAGCAAGGCCCTCGCTCAGGCACTAGTGATTCCAGGAGCCACTGGAGACTGAGCACAACATGTGGGAGAGGGGACCTGGGATTCTGCTTCTTCCTTACCCTCAAACCCAACAGTTCAAGAATTCAGGCCATTTTCTTGGCATACTTCTTGAGCTGTCTAGCAGTAAGATCCCCCATCTCTCTTCTATTGTTAGATTTGGTTTTCTTTCCCCTTCTAGCACTTTGTTTTTTATCTCGGTGTGGAAGGTTATGGAGGTCTGAAGTTTTGCTTCATCTAAGCCACCATCTTCCTATAATACAAAGCTATCCCATGTGTAAATTTCACAACTGATATTTTCTTGGAATTATGGAATTGATAGAAACAATTGATTTAGAGCTTGAAGATACTGTGGAGATAATCTCATCTAATCATTTCATTTTGTAAATTTAGAGGCATCTAGGGACACCTAAGTAGACAGGATAAAATAAGTCTCAACTTCTTTGGACTCAGTTTACTCCTCTTTAAAAGGGGGATAAAATTGGACCTAAATTAGAGAGTTTCTAGGAAGATCAACGAAATATTTTTAAAACAATAATACATCTATTAATCTAAATCAGTGAAGGCAAACCTTTTAGAGATGGAATGCCAGGCTCTGCCCCCAAGCCTCCAGACCAAGTGTCATGCCCAACCCCCTCAGAGACTGAATGCAGTGCTCCTCCCTGCACTGAGTTTTGGCACACCTTGCCCCCCCCCCCACCATACACAAGGTAGAGATAAAGTGCTCCAATCAAACTGCTGGGTGGAGGGGTGAATAAAGTGAGGAATATCCTCAGAAAGTGTAGAGAGGGGGAGGGGAGTAGTCTGAGTGCTCTACTCCCCTCCAGCTCTGCTGCCTGTGAGGCACCCACCTTACCCACTGTGAGTTCCCATTGAGCTGCTGACACAGGGGTGAGGTATGTGAAACAATGTCATCAGGTGGGTGGAGAGGGAGAAGGAAGCATTTCTGCCCCTACTCTCTCTACCTTTCTAGTAATGAACTCTGGGAATGGGGGAGAGAGGACAGCCTCATGCCCACAGAGAGTATTCTGTGTGCTACTTTTGGCACCCATGCCATAGGTTTACCATCACTGGTCTAGATGTTGAAACAGAACCAGAGAGGACAAATGACTTTCCTATAGTCACTTAACTAGTTGTAGACAATAGGACATATTCATATCCTATCTTTGATATATAATAGTTCTGTGGCAATGGGTAAATCATTTAACCCTGCTTAGCCTTAGTATATCATCTATAACTTGGAGATATTATACTTTATCAGAGAGTTGTTTTTGTTCACATGATATAATGTAGCTAAATTTCATTATATACTTAAAAGCCTGTGCATCAATTTGTATTGGAAAACAAAAATGATTTGGAGTCTTACATCCAACTATGAGAAAGGGGTGAGAGGAGAGAGAGAGAGAGAGAGAGAGAGAGAGAGAGAGAGAGAGAGAGAGAGAGAGAGAGAGAGAGAGAGAGAAGTACAAGAGATCAGGGGAGAGAGGGAGAAAGTGGGAAGGGCCTGAGAAAGATTGCCCAGGGCACTTCAAGGGTTTCTGACATGCCTAGAGTTCTACTGCTGGGATGTTCCTAATATCATAGATTTTGAGCTAGAAAGGCTCTCAGAGATAATGTAATACAAATGCTACCTTTTTAGGAAAGAAAATCAAGACCCAGAGAGATTACTTGACCAAGGTCACATACATAAAAAAATTTCAGAACATAGAACTGAATCAGATATTTAACTCCCAATCCATCCCTCCTTCTGATGTATCACATGTCAGAGGTCAAATTTGAAATCAGTTGTTCTTGACCAAGAGTCTCTTTTTCCACTTGCCACTTAAGTCCAGGATTCTAGCAAGGCTTTCCCACAGAGTCCTTCCCTACTTCTTCCCTGATACCTGAAATTCCTTTTCCAAGGGCCAAAGCTTTCATTGCCTAACCAGAGAAAAGGCCTCAATGTCTATGGCAAGCCCATTTTCATATTACAATGTAAGTGAATATGCTACTTGATCCTTTCCTGAGAGCAAATCTTATTGGAAGAGGTAGAAAAACAGATCAAACACTGTAGATTTTAGGAAATAGTAGACAGGTTATGGGAAAAGGAATAGGATATAACACAAGGTAATAGGAATTGAAAATATATTTCTCCTACTTTATAATTTTTCTGATGAGCCATTTCAATGAAAAAAAACTACCCTCCCCTTGACAGATTACCATGATTTGCTGACAATGAAAGGTGTGTAACCAATTGAAACCATAGAACATGGAATGTCAGGTGTGAGAGTTCTACTAGAAAACTGAATGTAAGATCAGGGAGGGACCTCAGAATATAGAATACCTAGAAGTGGGAAGGCCCTTGGAACATCAGAAGTGGAAGTGCTCTTAGGACAGAATATTTTAGTTGGGAGGGCTCTTAGAACACTGATGTTTAGAGCAGAGAGAGATCTTAGAATTTAGAATACTATGGGAGGAATGACTCTTAGAGCATAGAATGTCACAATTAGAAGGAGCATTAGAATGTAGCTTGTTAGACCTGACAAGGACCTCAGAATATGAATTATGAGATCCAAAAGCCACCTTTGATGATAGAATGTGCTGGAGCTGGCTGGGGCTTTAGAACCTAAAATATTATAAAAGAGAGGGACTTTAGAATAAAGGGTGTCAGAACTAGAGAGGATCCTAGATTTTTATGAAATAAACTCCCTAATTTTACAGTTTGGGAAACTGAGACCCAGAAAAGGCTAACAATTTGCACTGGATTCCAGAAATTTTAAGTCACTGAGTCAGATTTCAGATCTATCTCCTTGGATTCTCATCCAGTGCACTTTTCCCTTGACCAGATTACCTTTCCCCTCCCCTTCTTCCTTCTTTCCACCTCCCTCTTGTTCCCCATTCCCTTTTTCCAGTCTCTATGGAAACTGATGCTCAGGGGAGACCAAGTGAGTATCCCAGGGTCACAGGGGAAAATAGCATCAGAGCAGGGATTAGAACTTCCCACAGTAACTGATGTCAGTCTGTCGCCTAGCAACGAGACCAAGTGGCCTGCCTTTCCCCCTTTCTCAGCTTTGAATGTTCAGGCCTGTGGTCTTAAATGAAAACTGGTGAATCAGAGGGGCCTGAGAATGGCAGGACAGTTCTCTGGGCACTGGCTGGCCCTTAGTGTGGAGCTGCAGTGGGTGGATTTGTTTGCCAGCCAGATGATTGTGTTTGGATGCTTAAGAACATTTTTCCCCCCTAGAAATCGGAAGCTCAGTACCATTCTGGCTTCATTAAATAGATCTCAAATATGCCTAATGCAGCTGTAATCAAAGCTCTGCACTGACTTTCCCAAGATAAAGTGACTGGGGTATTTTACTCCTTTGCTAACCTTCAATTTCTATTGCTGACCTTTCTCCCGGAGATATTTCAATATAAATAATGCAGTTTTGCAAACACATTGGCCTGATTATTTTTGCCGAGCTCTGATTCTCCATGTGTGAAAGTCTCTGAAGTAAGTAGTAATTTGTTCCCCTTTCTGGTAATTACTGTTTTAGAAATCATTTCTTCAGACGTCTGCCACAAATTGGCATCTTTCTTACTCTTTGCTCGCTTGCCAGGAGAAGGCTGCCTGTGCCGCCCACAAAGTCATCAGAGGAGACAAAAGGCAAGGAAAGCTGGAGGTGAGGAAGGCACTGCTGGGGACTTCGTGGAGTCTGAGACTGGCCAGATGTTACTATCACAGCCTTACAGGAAACCGAGAAATAGGCCCAGTGGGAGACTGAGTATATCCAATGGGAGAAAGAGGAGAAGGTGAGCAGGCAGTTCAGAGAACAGCTGTTGTGTCTTTGAATGGGCCAGTGGTGAACTTCTTCCTTACTTCTCCCTGGTAAAACCCCTAATTGCATTCAAAATAATGTCTGAGAATTACCTACTCCTCTTGCCTGTGCCTTCAGATGCCAGAGTTTCTTTCCCATTAGAATGATTTTCTATTAATTTGTATTTACTTATGTTCAAATATCTCGAGTGGGAAGAGACAACGGAGGCCAAAATTATACAGTTCAGGAAACTGAGGTCCACAGAGATTAAGTTATTTGTCTAAAGTCAAACACCTGTTTAAGTAAGGTTCAGTGGAGACTTTTGAACTGAAGTCTTCTTACTCTATACCTGGAGCTCTGTCTACTGGTATATGTGGCATCCACTCCATAGAATGGAAAGTCCTTGAGGGCAGGGACTGCTTCTTTTTATATATAGCATTTAGCAGTGGCCCTTGGATATAGTAAGTATGTAATAAATGTATGATGAATTGAATTAACCCAGAGGTTTGCCCTTATCTTTATTCCTCTTCACTCATTGAGTCAAGGCAGATCAAGGAAGATGTGCTGAGAATCTATCAATACCCAACCCAGGCTTTTATTAGGTGTTAAGGAATCTAGGTAGCTCAGTGGATAGGACACTGGCCCTGGACTCAGGAAAATCTGAATACACATCTGGCCTCAGACACTTACTAGCTGTTTGACCCTGTGCAAGTCACTTAACCTATTTGCTTTAATCGATTGGGGAAGGAAATGGCAACTCACTTCAGTACTGTAAGAGTTAAAACTAGATATTTTAGGTATGGTTGCCAGAAATCAGATTAATGAGATTTCAAATTAAAATAGACCCAAGTCAGGATGACTTTTATGGAAGTTTATTTACAGTTAGGAAGGTTGAAGGTAGGGAAATTGAGAGAGAGAAACTCTGGCCCCTGCCAGGACCAGGTAAGAATTTAGAGGCCCAGAAGAGGGGCACAGAGGTTAATTAAACAAGGCTTCTAGCCACAAGGCCTTTTACAATTAGAGAGGCCTCCCTGAGGGTAGAGCCTCCAGAAACACCAAGGGAAGAAAGAGAGTCAGCCTAATTTACCCACTTGACAATCCAAAGGGAAGCAGTCAGAGGTCCCACCAGAGATCCTTCAACACCAAGTTCAAAGCACCAACTGCCTCCAGAGGAAGTTATCATCATATTTAAGACATAGCATCTTTCATCACTCCCT
>NW_025367117.1:0-1822 GCF_016433145.1 Gracilinanus agilis | reverse complement strand
TCCCAAAAGGCTGAAGTGAAAAGCAGGAAGAATGAAAACTTTTAGATGAATGTTCTGGATTGTCGTTGTAGAACCTTGTTGTAGAACCACATATTTAGCACTAGAAGGGATCTCAGAGGCTAATTCAACCCTCCATCCACTTTACAGAAGAGAAAATTGAGATACAGGAATGATAAATGATTTCCTCAAGGTCATACAGGTAATGAGCTCCAGAGGCAATATTTGAACCCAGACTATCTGACTCAAGAACTAGCACTCTTAATGGTTTTTTGTATGTTTTTGTTTTTGTTTTGTTTTTCAGTTTAATATGTTTTGTTAACATGTTCTCTATCAGCTTCTGGACAGTCAACAAAACAAAAAATCCAGATCTTATTTGTAGCATTTGCTAATTTCTGAGGGGTAAATGCTCACACTGTAAATTTAAATCTCTAGACAATGAATGTAGTCCAACTTTGCATTGCTGTTATTTATGTCTCAGTTGCTGTTGTTGTTAGTTCTTTGTTTTTGAAGATCATTGACATCCCATGGTGATGTCTTGATTTGCAAGTGAGTTGGATTTAAGTGAGGCATAGTTGTGAAAAACCATATGCCTCAATATTTTAGACTTCCAGTTAAGATGGCGGCAGAGTAAGGAGCAGTAGCTTGATCTCTCCTAACCGAAGCATACAGGACTCCACAAGGGTACATAAAAACAAATCTTCACGAACAAAGGGACCCCACAACAGGGCGCAGCATTGAAGGTATGTGTCAAAGAAGAAATCACAGAAACAATCAACAATTTCATTGAAGAGAATGACAATGATGAGACATCCTACCAAACTGTGGGATGCAGCCAAGGCAGTACTCAGGGGGAAATTTATATCCTTGAGTGCATATATTAACAAATTAAGGAGGGCAGAGATTAATGAATTGGGCATGCAACTCAAAAAACTAGAAAGTGAGCAAATTAAAAATCCCCAGATGAAAACTAAATTAGAAATACTAAAAATCAAAGGAGAAATTAATAAAATTGAAAGTAAAAGAACTATTGAATTAATAAATAAGACTAGAAGCTGGTATCAAAATAGGTAATGAGGAGACTAAACTATCACTCTTTGCAGACGATATGATGGTATACTTAAAAAATCCTAGAGAATCAACTATGAAGCTTATAGAAATAATCAACATCTTTAGCAAAGTTACAGGATACAAAATAAATGCACATAAATCATCAGCATTTCTATATATTTCCAACACATTATTAGAGCAGCAAGAGGTAGAAAGAGAAACACCATTTAAAATCACCCTAGACAATATAAAATACTTGGAAATCTATCTACCAAAACAAACACAGCAATTAAATGAAAACAATTACAAAACACTTTCCAAACAAATAAAACTGGATCTAAACAATTGGAAAACCATTAATTGTTCATGGGTAGGATGAGCTAACATAATAAAAAAAGACCATTCTACCCAAATTAATTTACCTATTTAGAGCCATACCTATCAAATTACCAAAAAAACTTCTTTACTGAATTAGGAAAAAATTATAACAAATTTCATTTGGAATAACAAAAGATCAAGAATATCAAGGGAAATAATGAAAAAAAAAAGTGAAGTAAGGGGGCCTAGAAGTACTAGATATTAAACTATTCTATAAAGCAGCAGTCATCAAAACAATATGGTACTGGCTAACAGACAGAAGGGAGGATCAGTGGAATAGAGTTGGGGTTAATGACATCAGCAAGACAGTGTATGATAAACCCAAAGAGCCCAACTTTTGGGACATGAATCCACTATTTGACAAAAACTGCTGGGAAATTTGGAAAACAATATGGGA
>NW_025367116.1:0-1216 GCF_016433145.1 Gracilinanus agilis | reverse complement strand
CCCCACTCCCCTGCTCCCTTTGATTTATCCCTTCTGACTTTCTCAGTAGGGTTAGATAAAGTTTTTTATCTGAATGGATAATAAAGTCACTCTTCCCCCTCCCGGTTGATTACACTGAGAGTAAGGTTTGATTATTACCTCTTAATGCTCTCTCCCTCTCCTTCTTGTGATAGTATTTATCCCCTCCCCTTCCCATGCCCTCTTTGTGTATAATAGAATATCCTATTTTTCTTATTTACTCAGATTTTTCTTGGTGTCCCCTACTGTTCCCCCCTCTTTTCCACCGCCCATGTCATCTTAGAACATTCAGTATCCTGTCCTCTCCCTATGAATTATTCTTCTGGTTGCTATAATAGTGAATAGAGTTCACTACAGAGAATTATACATAGCATTTCTCCACCTAGTAATACAGATAATTAGATCTTCTTTAAGCCCTTAAAGAGTCAATTTAAAAAAAAAATATGAGCTTTCTTTCTTTTCCCTCTGTTTCTTATTTACCTTTTCATGTTTCTCTTGATTTTTGTGGTTGGGTATCAAACTTTCCATTTAGTCCTGGTCTCTTTTGTGCAAAAACTTGGAAATCTTCAATTTTGTTGAATGCCCATAATTTCCCCTGGAAGTATATAGTCAGTTTCCATGGGTAGTTGATCGGTGGCTGAAGGCCCAGCTCTCTTGCCTTTCTGAATATTGTATTCCAAGCCTTGCGGTCTCTTAGCGTGGAGGCTGCCAGATCCTGTGTGATCCTGATTGGTGCTCCTTGATATTTGAATTGTCTCTTTCTGGCTTCTTGTAAGATTTTTTCTTTTACTTGGAAGCTCTTGAATTTGGTAATTATATTCCTGGGCGTTTTCTTATCTGGATCAAGTGTAGAGGGTGTTCTATGGATCCTTTCAATGTCTATATTGCCCTCATGTTGTAGAACTTCAGGGCAATTTTGCTGAATAATTTCTTTAAGTATGGAGTCCAAGTTTCTATTAATTTCTGCCTTTTCTGGAAGACCAATGATTCTCAAATTGTCTCTTCTAGACTGGTTTTCTTGGTCTGTCACTTTGTCATTGAGATATTTCATGTTTTCTTCTATTTTATCAGTCTTTTGACTTTGTTTTATTTGTTCTTGTTGTCTTGAGAAATCATTGGTTTCTAATTGTTTGATTCTAGCCTTTAAGGACTGGTTTTCGGCTATAATCTTTTGGGTTTCGGCTATAATCTTTTGGTT
>NW_025367115.1:0-3350 GCF_016433145.1 Gracilinanus agilis | reverse complement strand
GGAGGTCTCTCCAGTTCGCCTGGAACTCCTCCAGTTTATTATTCCTTTTAGCACAATAGTATTCCATCACCCGCATATACCACAGTTTGTTCAGCCATTCCCCAATTGAAGGACATACCCTCCTTTTCCAATTTGTTGCCACCACAAAAAGCGCAGCTATAAATATTTTCGTACAAGTCTGTTTATCTATGATCTCTTTGGGGTACAAACCCAGCAATGGTATGGCTGGTTCAAAGGGCAGGCATTCTTTTATAGCCCCTTGAGCATGATTCCAAATTGCCAGCCAGAATGGTTGGATTAGTTCACAGCTCCACCAGCAATGCATTAATGTCCCAATTTTGCCACATCCCCTCCAACATTCATTACTCTCCCCTTCTTTCATTTTAGCCAATCTGCTAGGTGTGAGGTGATACCTCAGAGTTGTTTGATTTGCATTTCTCTAATTATTAGAGATTTGGAACACTTTCTCATGTGCTTATTGATACTTTTGATTTCTTTACCTGAAAATTGCCTATTCATGTCTCTTGCTCATTTATCAATTGAGGAATGGCTTGATTTTTTATACAATTGCTTTAATTCCTTGTATATTTGAGTAATTAGACGCCTGTCAGAGTTTTTCGTTATAAAGATTTTTTCCCAATTTGTTGTTTCCCTTCTGATTTTGACTACATTGTTTTTGTTTGTACAAAAACTTTTTAGTTTAATATAATCAAAACCATTTAATTTACATTTTGTAATTTTCTCTAACTCTTGCTTGGTTTTAAAGTCTTTCCTTTCCCACAGATCAGACAAGTAAACTATTCTGTGTTCACTTAACTTATTTATAGTTTCCCTCTTTATACTCAAGTCGTTCACCCATTCTGAATTTATCTTGGTGTAGGGTGTGAGATGTTGATCTAGACCTAATCTCTCCCATATTGTTTTCCAAATTTCCCAGCAGTTTTTGTCAAATAGTGGATTCCTGTCCCAAAAGTTGGGCTCTTTGGGTTTATCATACACTGTCTTGCTAATGTCATTTACCCCAAGTCTATTCCATTGATCCTCCTCTCTGTCTCTTAGCCAGTACCATATTGTTTTGATGACCGCTGCTTTATAGTATAGTTTAATATCTGGTAGTGCTAGGCCCCCTTCCTTCACATTTTTTTTCATTATTTCCCTTGAAATTCTTGATCTTTTGTTATTCCAAATGAACTTTGTTATAGTTTTTTCTAATTCAGTAAAGAAGTTTTTTGGTAGCTTGATAGGTATGGCGCTAAATAGGTAAATTAATTTGGGTAGAATTGTCATTTTTATTATGTTAGCTTGTCCTACCCATGAGCAATCAATGGCTTATAGGTGTTGTGTGTGGAGGGGGTGGGGGTGGGGTGGTTGCTCAGCCCGCGATTTAGTGAGAGCTGTTTCACCCCTTTATAGCATGGAAATGCCCGATTCCACACACCTTCCACGCTGTGTCCTGTTGTGGGGTTCCTCCATTTGTCTAGACCTGCTTTTATGTCCCCTTGAGGAGTTCCGTGTGTTTTGGTCAGGAGAGGTCAAGAGCTGCTTCTTACTCTGCCGCCATCTTAACCCGGAACCTGTGTAGCCCTTTTTAAAGAATTTCATTTGACCCTTATAAAGCTTTGTGAAATAGGTACTGCTACTTTAAAACCAAAGAGTATTTATGATCCACTCTTTTAAGGCATTCTCTCTAAAAGTACACATTGCACCCAAAGAAGGTACAATATGAATGTTGTCCTTGCCCTCCAATAAATTCTCCACAAGGATCTCTCCAAAATGTGCTAAGTCTCTTAATATGTATTACATGCTTTTTCAGTAACCTTATCACCTTCGAGGGTTTAGATATCATCTCTATACAGATGAGACTCAGATCCATATCTCTTTTGAGCCATAGGACTCTCCTGTTGGGCATTTCAAACTGGATGCTGTGTAAATGGAATTAGCTCATCCTCATTCATCGTTTAGACTCTAGCCATCAGAAATAATGTCGCCCCATCCAACTTAGAATTAAGTGGGATGGGGAAGGTCTGTTACCCACACGTGACAATAAGTAACAAATCAAAAACAAAGGACTGCCCTTTGGGCAGTCCAAAATAATGTTGAGGCTGCCATTTGTCCACTTGAAATTGGAGGTAGATGCAGGAAGTGAAGAAAGATGCTATCTTTTAAATATGATGGTAACTTCCTGTGGAGAGGTTGGCACTTTGAACTTGGTGCTGAAGGATCTCTGCTGAGACCTCAGACTGCTTCCCTCTGAATTGTCACGTGGGTAAGTTAGGCTGACTCTCTTTCTCCTCCCTCCGCGCTTCTGGAGGCTCTACCCTCAGGGAGGCCTCTCTTGCCTCTCTAATTGTAAAAGGCCTTGTGGCCACAAGCCTTGTTTAATTAACCTCTGTGCTCCTTTGCTGGGGTCTCTAAATTCTTACCTGGTCTGGACCTCTGGTCTCCGCCAGAGTTTCTCTCTCTCAATTTCCCTACCTTCAACCTTCCTAATTGTAAATAAACTTCCATAAAAGTCATCCTGACTTGGGTCTATTTTAATTTGAAATCAAGTTAATGCTATTTCTGGCAACCATACCTTAAATATGTAGTTTCCCCTCTTACGATGCCCCGTATACATTTCAAATTGATCATGTTAAAAATCTGTCATCATCTATCCCTACAAACAGCTTTCCTCTGAATTTCCTTATTATATACTTCTTAGATATATACTGAATGTCCAGATATATAATATTTGAAAACATTATCACCTTCACGACAATCTCCCAAGTTCACTAGCTCAGCATCATCCTCACTTTCCCTTGCTACATATATCCAATCAGTTACCAAGCCTTGTCTATTTTATTCCCATGGCATCTCTCATAATCATTCCTATGGCCAACATCCTAGTTCAGGCCCTTGTAGTCTGTCACCTGGACTGTGGCAAGATTCCTAATGTTGAGTCTCAAAGGGGACTCAGATTCACTCCCTCTCTTATCCATCCAAGTGATATTCTAAAAACTAGGTCTGACCATTTCATTCTTTTATGTAATAAACTCCAATGACTCCATTTTACTTCTAGGGCCAAATATAAATTCTTCTCTTTGGAATTTAAAGTCCTTCATAAACAGGTCTGAACTTACTTTTCTAGGTTTATTACACATTGCTGTCCTCAACTAGCTGGCCTCTTTGTGGTTTCTCATGTATGATACTCCATCTTCCAGATTTCAAGCAGCAGAAATACTAAATATTTCAGGATGAATAAAATTCAATTAAAAGAATGAATAAAAGAAATAAAATTAAGGACTAAATATGATAATATTTATATATAATATATATTTTATATTTATAAATATGATGATATTTATTAATAA
>NW_025367114.1:0-4826 GCF_016433145.1 Gracilinanus agilis | reverse complement strand
AAAGAAGGAGTCCTACCAAATTCCTTTTATGACACAAATATGGTACTGATTCCAAAGCCAGGTAGATCAAAAACAGAGAAAGAAAACTACAGACCAATCTCCCTAATGAACATAGATGCAAAAATCTTAAATAGAATACTAACAAAGACACTCCAGCAAGTGATCAAGAGGTCCATCCATCATGATCAGTTGGTATTTATACCAGGAATGTAAGGATGGTTCAACATTAGGAAAACCATCCACATAATTGACCATATCAACAAGCAAAGCAACAAAAACCACATGATTATCTCAATAGATGCTAAAAAAGCTTTTGACAAAATACAACACCCATTCCTACTGAAAACACTAGAAAGTATAGGAATAGAAGTCCTTTCCTAAAAATAATAAACAGTATGTATCTTAAATCATCAACATGCATCATATGCAATGGGGATAAATTAGAAGCCTTTCCAATATGATCATGTATGAAACAAGGATGTCCATTATCACCTCTATTATTTAACATTGTACTAGAAACACTAGTAGTAGCAATTAGAGAAGAAAAAGAAATTGAAGGTATTAAAATAGGTAATGAGGAGACTAAGCTATCACTCTTTGCAGATGATATGATGGTCTACATAAAAAATCCTAGAGAATCAAGTAAAAAGCTAGTAGAAATAATCAGGAACTTTAGTTCTGCTTTTATTTAAGGGAGCCTTTTTATGGCCATCCATACAAGTAGCCGCTCTCTGTTTTGATGGCTCAGCACTTGCCTAAGCTACCATTTACTAAAATGTTCTGATGCCTATTTGGGGGGCCTGAGAACCTACTAAACATGCTGTTGTTGCAGAAGACCCTGTTTTCATTGGTTCTTTGTGTGTTGGGGTCCAGTGATTTCTAACAAAGGCATTCCCATGAGGAAGAAGTATGCAGAAAGGGTTGCCAAGAACTCTTCCTTGTGATGGAATTATCTTTGCCCAGCTTTGGGGTATATCTTGTACCTAAGACCTCAGGCAGCCGCCAGCACAGCATTACAGATATGTTCACAGAAAGACACTGATCTCATTCTCCCTTTGATCTCTGTATGACAGCCCCTAGACTCATTTCCCAAGGGGCTGAGAAAATGACAATTCAGAAAAACAAATGTTGGAGGACAAATCTGACCAATGGTTGTTCCTCATTGTATTGCTATGTGAAAGAGCAATGCTTGATGTATAAGACAACCACACCAACCATTGGGCCCTTCTTTCCCTGCTCTTTTAATCAAGAACCTTGACCTTAAAATAAATGCACAACCTGCTGGGCTCCTAAGCACCTAACCAGGAAAAGAGGCTTCTTACTCTTGCCTGCAGAGTTACTATTTCTCAATTACTCGACCTATCATTTTGTCAACTCTCAGCTTATTCTACTTGGATGGCAAGTTTCTTGCTTCTGAACAAACGCCCACATCTGAGGGGCTAGTCTCTATCCATCTGCATGTCTTTGGATCACTAGTGCCAGAGACATGACTTGTACCTTTAAACTGATCCAGTGCTAAGTAGATCATTGGTGGGTGTGCGGACCCATGTGTCCTCACTGACTCAACAAACAGATGGTTGTTCTCTTTTCCAACTCTATCACACAGACCAATGTAAAAAGGAAAAACCAAAACCAAAAACCTTCCCCAAGGATGCTCACAGTACAGAACACATAATCTCACTGGGGAAAGCCATCCAGGAAAGCAGCTTCCCTGGAACCACAGAGGTCTGGCTATGATATGTAAAGATGAATTTTCACGTGTCTTTTTTGCTCTTCTTTCTGCTAATAAACTCTGTTCTATTGTTACTATATAAGCTATATAAGAAATGAGAATAATGATGAGAACAGAGAAACATGAAAGACTCTCTGAACTGATCCAGAGTGAAGTAAGCAGAACCAGGTGTGGGGAGGGGAAGCAAAGTAAATAACAATAAGAACAAAATCATCAAAACTGAATGCTATGAAATTATAATGACCAAGCTTGGCCTCAAAGATGAGATATGGGATGTGCGCGTGTGTGTGTGTGTGTGTGTGTGTGTGTGTGTGTGTGTGTGTGTGTGAAAAAGAGAGAGAGAGAGAGAGAGAGAGAGAGAGAGAGAGAGAGAGAGAGAATCACTAGCACAGCAGGAAGACCACTGGCAAACCATAACATTTTATGAGGGTAGCAACTACAGTTACTATAATTTCGGGCCAATATGAAATGATTTAAACAAGAAAAAAACTCCACATTTTTAGATATTGTGAATTACATACATGTGAGGGATGTGTTTTTACAGAAGCTAGAAATTAGGCTGTGAGCTTGATTAAGGGCAGAGGAACTGTGTCTTCTTTGAACTTTGCATCACCCCCACTGTCTATCCACAATGCTCTGCACATAGTAGGTGCTTAATCTAAGTATGTTGAATGGATGCTATAATTTTGCATTTGTGGATTATTTAAAAGATGAAAATGCAAAATTCATTCATTCCACATTTTACACCTAGAAGGCATGGTGATGGGGTGAGAGCTAATAAAGCTAAAATACAAGGTGTCGCAAAAACCTTGGTGCATCTAGAGAAAGAATTTTTGGAGCCAGATGGCTGCAGATCAAAGCAGACTATCTTCCACATCCGTCTATTTATGATTTTATTTGGGAGTTTTGCTTTTTTATGAGTGTGCTGCTACAACAATCACCACTATGGAAGCGTGTTTTTCATGATAATACACATATGGCCCAAATCAAATTGTTTACCATCTCTGAGTGGAGGAGGGAACGGAGGGAGAGAGATGGTTTGGATCTTAGAATTTTGGAAAATATATGTGGAAAATCATTATTATATGTAATTGGGAAAATAAAATATTTTTGATTTAAAAACAAAAGCCTTGGTGCAGTGTTTAGTAGCTTGAATAGCTTAAGAGGGCAAAAACTAGAATTTAAAATTGCACTAAGACTTTTGGGCCTTCAAAGTCTTTAATGACATCAAAGGGGGTGTGGTAATATATTATAAAACAGGTAATTCTCTAATAGGGCAAAGGGGAAGTGCAGATAAAATACTCTAGGTAAAATTGAGGAAGGATAAAACACTTACAGTTGGGTGTGGGAGGGCAGGGTCTTGATCAAGGAAGTTTGCCATGAAGGAGATCTTTCCCTTGGGCCTTTATGGAAGACAAAGCTTATGAAAGGTGGAGAAAAGGAGGGGAAAGCATTCCTGGCATAGGACAGAAAGGGTCCAATTATATGGTAGTGGGAGATGACATGTTAACTTCTCAGAAGAATTTGAGTTCTCTTTAAAAACAACTAATTGGGGCAGCTGGGTAGCTCAGTGGAGTAACAGTCAGGCCTAGAGACAGGAGGTCCTAGGTTCAAACCCGGCCTCAGCCACTTCCCAGCTGTGTGACCCTGGGCAAGTCACTTGACCCCCATTGCCCACGCTTACCACTCTTCTACCTATGAGACAATACACCGAAATACAAGGGTTTAAAAAAAACAACTAATTAATTAAAAATATTTTTCCATGGTTCCAAGGTTCATGTTCTTTTCCTCTCTCTTCCCTCCCCTCTTCTGGAGCTGACTAGCAATTCCACTGGGTTATACATGTATAAGTGTTCAAAACATATTTCCATGTTATTAATATTTGCAATAGAGTGATCAGTTAAAGTCAACATCCCCAGTCATATATATATACTCATTGAACCATGTGATGAGTCCTATGTTTTTCTTCTGGGTTTCTACTCCCACAGTTCTTTCTCTGGATGTGGAGAGTGTTCTTTCTCATAAGTCCCTCTGGATTAGAACAATTCAATTTCCTTAGAAGGTAGAGCCCATTGAAGGGTAGTGTTGGGAGATAAGATAACAAGGGTAGATTTGTAAACCAGGTTATGAAGGACCCTAAATGCCTCAAGAATTAGTAATTTTATTCTGTGTCTTCTAGAGAGCCAGTGAAGATACTTGATCAAGAGAGTGATAGAATGAGAATCATATGAAAAAAAATTCATAACATTATAGATTAAGAGTTGGATGACACTTTAGTGGTCATAGTCATAGATTTAGAAATGGAAAGAGCCTCGGAGAACTTTCTCTTTTGACTGATGAGGAAACAGGCACAAAGAGTAACTTGAAAGACTTGCTCAGACTTGCTCAGTGCCACATAGCCAGGAAATGTTTGAGGCAGGATTGGAACCAAAGTATTCCTGATTTCAGATCAAATATCCAAGGTCGTCAGACCCAAGCCCCTTATTTTCCATATGAGGACAGTTAGATGGTTATGTGACTTACCATTGGTCATATATCCAGTATCAGAGATGGGATACTTGGTCTTCTTGATATCAAGTCCAATATACTTTGCTGCCTCTCATTTGAGATAGAGTGCATTACCTTCTGTGATCCCCACTACTTATTTGTTTAGCCATTTTTTTTAGTCTTATCCAATTCTTCATGACCCCATTTGGGGTTTTCTTGGTAAAGATTCTAGAGTAATTTAGCATTTCCTTCTCTAACTCATTTGACAGATGAGTAAACTGACGCAAACAAGGTTAAGTTACTTTCCCAGGGTCACTCAGCTACTAAGTAACAGAGGCCTGATTTGAACTAATGAAGATGAGTCTTCCTGACTCAGGGCCTGGTGCTCCGTGAACTATGGCCACAACTAGCTCCCTGATGACCACTACACTGAACTCCAAACGAGTTGAAGAGTTAGAAGCATCATAAGAGGTCTGATGCTCTGTTGACAATTTTTACCAGTCTATGATATTTTTTATTTCCAAAGGTCCCTCTTTCTTTTCCCCCCTTTATACATATGTTCTTTTCTTTCCTTCCTTCCTTCCTTCCTTCCTTCCTTCCTTCCTTC
>NW_025367113.1:0-1012 GCF_016433145.1 Gracilinanus agilis | reverse complement strand
TTTAGATCTCCCACTTTTATGGTTTTCCTATCTATTTCCTTCTTGAGTTCTGCCAGTTTCTCCTTTATGAATTTGGATGCTATGCCACTTGGTGCATATATATTGAGCAGTGTTATTTCCTCATTGTTTATACTGCCTTTAATCAGGATGTAATGACCTTCCCTATCTTTTTAAATTATATCTATTTTCACTTTGGCTTTGTCAGAAATCATAATAGCCACTCCTGCCTTCTTTTTTTCATTTGATGCCCAAAAGATTTTGCTCAAGCCCTGAACCTTAAACTTGTGTATGTCCACCCGTCTCATATGTGTTTCTTGTAGACAACATATGGTAGGATTTTGGTTTCTAATCCACTCTACTATTTGCTTCTGTTTTATGGGCGAGTTCATCCCATTCACATTCAGAGTTATAATCATCAGTTGTGCATTTGCTGACATTTTCGTATCCTCCCCTATTCCTACTCCTTCTCCTTAAACTATTTCCTTTAAAACCAGTGGTTTGCCATTAAGACCCTATCCCTTATCCTCTCTCTTGATTGACTTCCCTTTCTACCCCCTCCCTTATTTCCCCCCCTTTTGTTTTCAACAGCGTCATAAATTCCCTTCCCCTTCTTCTCCCCTCCCTTTTTTTGACCTCCCCACTACCCTGTTTCCCTTGATTTATCCCTTCTGATTTTCTCAGAAGGGTTAGATAAGAGTTTTATATCCCAATTGCTAGTATAGCTACTCTTCCCTCTCCGGGTTGATTACACTGAGAGAAAGGTTTGATTATTACCTCTTAATGCTCTCTTCCTCTCCTTCTTATAATAGTATTTGTCCCCTCTCCTTCCCATACCCTCTTTGTGTGTAATAGAATATCCTATTTTTATTATTCATTCAAGTTTCTCTTGGTGTCACCTGCTATTCACCCCCTCTTTCCCATCCCCCATGTCATCTTAGATTATTTAGTGTTCCACCCTCACCCTGTGAATTATTCTTCTGATTACTATAATAGTGGATACTATAATAGTGAA
>NW_025367112.1:0-2797 GCF_016433145.1 Gracilinanus agilis | reverse complement strand
GAGAGAGAGAGAGAGAGAGAGAGAGAGAGAGAGAGAATGACTCAGAGTGAATCAAAAACTTGATTTTTAAGGGAGTTAGTCTATTTTAAATTAAAATCAACCTAGCCTGACTGTATTTGAAACCATTTTCCATAACACAAAGATGTACATGAAGAGTTTTCTTCAGTACTTGTACATAGCATGAAACCTTAATTGATTCATCAGCAATAATAGGGTGATAAGAAAGGAATAATGAAGCTTTCCTAAAAGTGATGTTGGGACATTTTATCATATTTCTAAGTGCTAACGTGTTTTTGGACAGTACTGTGAGGATATGGTGAGGCAGGGATCTTGCTGCAAGAGCAATTCAGTAGCTTGCACTAACACATCTATCACATCCACATTTCTTTTTCATGATGCTGGAGTTCTATTTCAAGAGGTGGTAAATGGAAGAGATAACAGTGTGGATATTGACTCACTGCCCCATGATTGCTCTTCACCTCTGGTTCTTTAGAGTACATGTTAATTTTATTACAAAATGTCACAGAATTACTTTGTAAATCAGAACCAGAGAGAGTTGAACATGCTGAGTTAGAAAAGCATTCACAGTGGCAGCTTGCTTCTTGCAAGTGCTATTAGTCTTACTCTCCACAAAGATTAAATTCTTTTAGAATGATTTACAAAAGAAGTATGAGTGGGGGAAAATATATGAACACTAGAAAAGAATTGAATATAACTAACTTGTTCCTTTCATCATCAACAGATTCCTTTACTTGGCAACCCCAAAATTTGCATTGGAAATATATTTTGTTTGTCAAGTATGGATGAAGTTTTTAAATAGTTCTGAAACAGCTGTTTCCGTTTTATTTGTCATAAAAAGAATAATCATGAAGTTCTGACAGGAAAAAATTAAACCAGGTGGGAGCTATAATAGCTTCCTTTTTTCCTCCATGTATCCTTCACTCTTCAACATCCACACCTGGGTACAATTGTGAGAGTAAGAAAAAATTAAATGTGAATTTTTAAGTTACCGATAACATCTGTAAACTCTTATTTCTTATTATCCATTGTTGCTCCTCATTCACATCCAATTAATATTGGCATGGATCAGTTTTTGTCATATGTGGGGTAGGACAAAAATGACTGAAGATTCATTCTACTCTTTTCAGGGAAGCTGGCAGAGAGTGCAGGCAACTGAGCTTCTTGACTGCCCTCTTCCCTTTTAGATAATTTTTTTTTTTTTGCAATCAGTTCATGCCCCATAATGGATAGTTTTCTAGGTGCCTTAGAGAACTATTTGTACTTGGACAGTAAGAAATGACATACAGAAAAGTGCTGACAACCAGGAAAAAGACTGTCTGCAAATAATTACTTAATGAACCATGCTTAACCACAAACCATGACATGGTGGCACTTTTCAACTGTCATTCTCAGTGAGGTAGAAAACATTCATTAATCACATTGAGGGTACAAGACTTCATCGACCCACATCCAGAACTGATTCATAGTCTCACAGAATTTGAGAATTATAAGGGACCTTAGTGGTCACCTACTCCATTCTAGCCATATAAGTGAAGATGGAACCAGAGGTTTAGAAAACTTTTTACTACCTCAAAGGAATATATGAAATGACTAGTTTTTATACTTCCAAAGGAAATAGTGCTTTAGCTAACAAAATTTCAAATTACTAATGTAGCAATTCCTATGAGTTTCTTTTCTTGTATGTATACTCTGAACTTTTTATTTCTCCTTATTATAAAGTATGTTTTTTTGAATTGTGAAATTTCTTCTATATTTGAGAATATTGCATTTTTATATATGTTTGATAAATATTCTATCTCCAAAACTGAGCACTCATTTTTACAAAAAAAGAGGCAAAGCAGTAGAAGAAAGGGTCTACTTGACTTGGTGGTGGACAAATAAGAAATTAAAATGGAACAAGTGTAGGGCATAGTAAATAGGGTGCTGGATTTGGATTAAAGAACACCAAAAATTAAATCCTGCCTCAGACACTAATTGTATGGTTCTAGGTAAGTAATCCAATCTCTGTCAACTCCAATTTCAACATCTTTAAAATGAAAATTAAAATAGCTGCTTCAGAGTATTATTGTGAGAATAAAATACAATACATTTAAATAACTTAAAAATTTTATTTTAATTATGAATTTCTACAAAAGATTTCAGAGTTATTTATTCCATATTGTCTCCCTCTCTTCTTCACTGGCTGCTCCTGGAGCTGACAATTCAACCTGGGTTATACATGTATTATCACACAAAACATATTTCCATGTTATTCATTATTATAATTAAATAATCTTACAGAACCAAGACCCCCAAACATGTACCCAAATAAACAAGTGATAAAGCATATGTTTTCAATTTGCATTTCTACTCCAATAATTTTTTTTGGAGGTGGATAGCATTCTTCGACAATAAGTCCTCGGAATTGTCCTGGATCATTGTATTACTGTTTGTTGCAAAGTCTCAAATCTGATCCCAATTTTGCCACATGCCCTCCAACATTTATCATTTTTCTTTACTATCATATTGGTCAAACTGATAGATGTGAATGTTACCTCAGAGTTGTTTTAATTTGCATTTCTCTAATCAAGAGGGATTTAGAACATTTTTTCAGTTGATTATTGATAGTTTTGATTTCTTTACCTGAAGTCTGCCTATTCATATACTTTGACCATTTATCAATTAGAGAATGACTTGGATTATTATAAATTTGACTCTGTTCTTTATATATACACACACACACACACACACACACACACACATATATATATATATATATGTATATATATATATATAT
>NW_025367111.1:0-6083 GCF_016433145.1 Gracilinanus agilis | reverse complement strand
TATATATATATATATATATAGTTTAGATTTAGTGAAATGTCTTTTACCCAAAACTCAGATCCGTTTCCTGTATGAATAAAACCTTGATCCCCATATTATAATTCTGAGGTATTATTTGTTTCTTTGTATTTGTAATTAGTTATTCAAATTGATGGTCAGAAGTTATACAAATAAATTAATTTATAAGAGGTTCAAACTAACTTTCACTGAAACAACACTTGGGATGGGTACCAGTTTCATAAGTAAACAGTGGAACATATTGCCTTGCTTTACATATTCGAATTTCTGGGGCTTCAATTTTTATATCGCTTTGCTTTGAATAAGGAAAAAAGGAGGGAAGGGAGTATAACATTGTTTGACTTGAGGTAAGAGTCAGAGATTATTTATCAGTGATATCATTCTTTTGAATGATAATTCCAATTCAATGATCCATAAATGAGTAATATTAATTGCAAATCCAATGACTTTTACCTTAAACAGTAATTATTACAATAAAATTTGTAAGGTTTCCAAGATTTACATGCACAATGAAAAATTATAATGTTACAAAATATGATAAACAAATTTTTTTTCAACAATTTCTCAATGAATAAATTATCTAGTAATTCTTTCCAGTAATTATAGAAAAAGGGTGAACAACTTTGCTTGGAATTAAGTTTTCATTACTATTCTCTTGATTAGAGAGGGTTAAGGCAGGGGCTGGTTAGTCCCTTAACTTATTGTGATAGTCAGTTTACTTAAAACTTTTTGTTCATAATACAAATCATATATTATGGCAAATAGGCATGCTCAATTTTTAACAAATAGCTTTTACACATAGTTTACATTTGAACATACGTTTTGAATTTTCACAAGGTAAGGTACATGATTTGATAACATTCAATAACAATTTCATTAAAACCCAATATTAGTAATAAGCTTTGCTTGCTTGCAACATTATTGTCTACATCGCATCATAATTCAATAAGGCTACTAATTACCCCTTTAGGTTCTAAATTTACTTTAAGGAAGGGGTTAATAAGTTTGTTAGAAGTTCTAAGTTTTTTAGAAGCAAGGAAAATTCCTTTCCTCACTAGCAGTTTTTTTTTCATTATTTAAATTATTGTACTTGTAATTTTTACATGTTTTGATCTTGATATAAAATTACTCTTCAAAGGTTATTGATTTAAAAAATTTCAAAATTTGCAACCAGGTACTTTGGAATATTTTTACATTTGCAAATAATTGTTTTATTTCAGGTCCCTTATGATTACTGAGATGATCAGTATTTCTAGTTAAATGCATTCTTCATTATAATATGTTATAATATTGACAATTTTGTTAATTAGTTTTAATTGCATCAATATCACTACAAAGTAAAAGACATTATAATAATATTAATGCCATCACAATCAAGTACATATTAACAATGATATCAAATTTTTATGAGGGTTATACATTTTATTATGATTTTATATTCTGGATTTGAATGCACTACTACAAATCACAAATATTATGAGAATATAAATTAATTTCTTGCATTATAATGTAGTGAATTTTCAATAATATTTTATAATAACAGATTAATAATATTTGAATTGTCTTTTTCTTAATAGCTTTGACTATTAGATTATAATCTCAATTCTAATCCCAATCTATTCAATTAATCTTTAAGGACTAGTGAAATAGTGAACATAGGTGACATAGTTTGGCCAGGATCTAATACCTTAAAGCTTAGATTAAAGTTATCACAATAATAATTTTTTGCATATTCTGAAATTAATTGAAACAGAGATAACTACTGAAGTTGAGCCAGATTTCTGTAAGTTACAAAATTAACATTAGCTTCTTATTAATTGTTTCCCTTTACTGAGTTTGAGTTAGTAAAAACTGTTGCTGAAAATATTTATAGTCAGAGCCTCTCCCTCCTATGTGTAGAAGGGGTTGAATTACTTTTGAAACCTGTCAAAGGCTGTAGCCGCCTTTCAAGGGGCTGTGCTCTTTAACTCTTTAGTTATTGCATTTATAAAATGTGCATGATTATTTTAAAACCTTGATGATTTATCAGTTCCAAATGAATATTAATTTAAACTTCACTACGTCCAAATTGTCCCTGATTAAAACTTCTTAACAATATTTCCTATATATATACATACTAATTATTCTTTCAGACCTCTGCTTAAAGAAGAATAAAATCTGTAGTCTGGCCTCTCTATACCTTAGGACAAATCTACATACCTGATTAAATATTTCTTTTAAATCATGAGCTAGCATCCTTATATAATTTGCACTTATCATTTGCAATCCTCAAATTCAGTTTGATAAGCATTTTGGGCAAATTTGATTATTTAAATCTGTATTTTTACACACTGCAAGTCTTAATAAATAACTTCTTCAATATAATTTTTGTGCACAAGTAAAATTAACTGAAATTCCATTTTTTAACTGTTAGTCAATGAAGTTATACTATACCATCAGTATCTATTCAAATTCTTAGTAAACATGCATACTAATGAATTAGAAAAAGGGCTGTGAGTTTTGAGAAAAAGGAGCTATGTTTTGTGACTTTCCAAAATTTTTTCTTGCTAAACTGAGGCAGCATAGATGATTCAATTTTGGCTTAAATTTTTCTCATGAACCATTCTCTGTTCAAAGAGCCCTAATTACGAAATATAAACCAATGGTATTCTTCTAATAATTAATGTTAAGATTTTTACTAACATCAGTGTGATTAATGGTAGATTAAACTTGTGGCAGTCCAAAAGGTTTTTACCATTCTCGGTTAACCATTTGGGTGAACTGATGATTCTGATTAGCTAAGAAAGTTTTAAATTGCACTTCTGAACCTCAGTACACAATTCAGAATCATTGCTTTTTCTGTCTGAATAAAAATTTTCTTAGATTGCATTTAGAATCCTTGTTAAATTTGATTAAATATATATCTCAGTATTTAACCTGTTGATAGAATTTGGTGGTGGGATCACATCTGTCCCCTGTCATTGTCTTATGATTTCTTTGTTCCCTTTCTTATGGCCAGTAAGAAATGGAAGAAGAAAAGTAGACAAATTATCTTGTTGATTCTCGCCTTAATGAGAGCAGAGAATATGATTTCTTTTAATCAATTAAATTTTTTAGAGTTTAAGACACTCAGAAATCCATTGGAGATGTTATTTTTCTGAATTTCTCAAATTCCTTGGTCTGTCTTTCCCATTCCTCCGGAATGAATGAGAAAGAGAGAGAGATTTATTTTCTCCAAAATTCCATTGTGATCACAGACAAACAAAACCATTACAAACAGATTAGAGACACATAAACACAACATATAGACACACAGACTGTTCAAAAACATTTTCCTGGGCATTTCACGCATACTCTAACAAATATAAGATATCCTATCAAAGATCAATAAATCACATCTTATGTGGCTAAAGAAATCTGGAGAAAAAGGAAAGTTTATTATTCAGAAAATTGATTAACTCTAGCAAGGAACTGGCTAAGCTAGGATGAATTCTTGGATTAAATTTAGTCATTAGTGGGGCAAGTGGTTGGCCTCTTTTCCATCTTCCCTGAAATCTCTTATCAGATAATCTGTAACCATTTCGATGGAATTTGGAATTACAATTTTTCTTCCAGTGGTAACCTTTCTCACATCTTGGACACAAAGAGTTAGGGGCATTGGAACAAGAGCCTTTTGCAGCCTTTGAGCCCTTAATCATTTCAGAATATGTTTTTCCTTTTAGGGCTGCTGCGATGACTATACCCTGCATATATGCTGGAGTAAAGTCCTCACAAGCTTTCAAGTAGTCATCAATAGTTCCAGATGCTTTAATATTTTGAAGCATGCTCTGACACACATTATTGGCATTGTCATAGGCAAACTTTTGGACTATTATCCGGATTGAATATTCATCATTTGTATATTTTTTTACTTCTTGATTTAACCTTTCTACAAAATCTGAGTATCTTTCCTCTGATCCTTGTATAATCTCAGCCAAACCTGTGGACAGTTTCTTAGTTGCTGGGATCCTTTTCCAAGCCTCTAAGGCACACCTTGTACATTGAATTAGAGCTTCTCTAGGTAAATTAAGCTGATCAGCATGTAATTCCCATTCATCTTTTCCAAATAACATTTCTTTAGTAACTCTGATGCCCTGTTTTTTATTAATGGCTGCCTTCTGTTTTGCCACCCCATCAAATTCTGATTTCCAAAAGAGGTAGCCCCCTGCAGAAAGGGAATATTTTGCTATATGATTCCAATCAAAGGGAGTGATCCAAAATCCTTCTAAAGTTTTCACCAAAGTTAAAGTGTATGGAGAAGCAGGACCATATGAAATACAAGCTGTCTTAATTTCCTTTAACACTTTGTAGGGAAGAGGCTCCCATGTAGGAGCTACTTCTTCATCATCATCCAATTCATCTGCTCTAAAAATAATTGGGAAACAGAACGACGTGTCTCCGTCCTTCTGAGCATTTTTTATTGCCCCTTTAAACCCTATATTCTGGGGCTGGGGCTGCAGAATTGGAGCTTCAAGCAGCAGAGGCTCCTCTGCTGTTATCTCTCTTTCCTCTTTGGAAGAGAGGTTTTTAGGTGGGGGAGAGTCTGCTGCTTGTGGCTTTTTCCTTCGAATTTTAAAGTTCCAGTTTGATTTACAAGGAGCCTTTTCTTCCTCCTCTGATTCTAACATTGAAACCTTAAAGATTTCATTCTCTGCATTTTGACCAGATAACAAAATTGTTTTTTCAGCAGACGAAACTTTTACTGGCACTTGTTCTAGTCCATGCTCAATACAATAAGTTTTCAAATCATTGCCAACTTTTTGCCAGAATTCTAAGGGAATCCATGGGCTACAATTTGTAATAAGATCAAGAAATTTAGTGAGCTGTTCTTTACTAATTTTTGCCCCCCATTTCCTGAGGGTATAATCAGTTATAGCAATAAAAAGAATTCTTTCCTTTCATTCACTGTGCCCCATGGTGTTTGTCTTAAATTGAAAAGATAAAAGATAAAAGTTACTCACCTCTAATCCCTCACGTTCTCCTCTCCGTGAGCCAGCAGCTAAACTGGGGGGATGAGTCTCCTAGCCACCTGAATTTGGGAAGCGCTTTGGCTTGGGGGGAAAAGGTATTCACACTGCTCAGAAAGCCCTCACGTTAGGCGCCATTCATATAGGGAGCCATGCCTCTAAATGATTTTTTGGGGTCCTGAGCGGCGTGGTGGCATAGGATGGTTAAAGCAGGAGAAAGAAAATGAGAACAACTAGACTAGTGGTTAGCCCATGCTGTTCCAAATTCTGTGGGCTTGGGAGTTTATTATATACTGATTTCAAACAAAGAACACAGCTATCAAGGGGTAACAGATCATACATATCCCATTAAAGTCTAAAGAGTAAAGGTATAAGTACCAAGACAATGGCCAAATTCCAACCATCAATTAGTAGGGATAATTCTGGGAGAGGAAATATTTTTATGGAGATGCTCACTTATTGAGTTCTGTCTTCCAGGATTATAGGCGCTTGGACAAATAAAGTCAAGACTAAAAGCGCCATACTTATCTAAGTATGCAGACTTATCTTAAGTAATGTTTGTTAGGGTTCAGGCTTCTTAATTATCAAGGAAAGGAATCATTAACTCAGTAGATGTTGGTCTGCCACTTCAAAGCTCTCCAATAAGAATTCTAAGAAAGGTGGGGATCAAAGACTGAGTCAAAAGAGGAGCCTCAGATTTTTATCTTAGATGGCCCATTCTGTCTGTCCTGACATGCAGTGCAGAAAAATCATACACACAGTTTTACTTGTCGATGATTTTGTAATGGGATCTAGATAAAATATCTGTTACAGACTCTGTTTCTCTACATGACTCCTAATAGCCTCTTGGAGGGATCAAGTTGATTTTGGATTAACCTACCTGCTGGTACCAGAGCTTTTTGGGGCTCAGGTGACCAGAACCAAACACAAAGACTGCCTCAGTCTGGATTGGTCATGTAGGGAATCCAGATAACAGGCCCTAAATTTGATCCTATTTCTCCAAAGGCTTTAATACATTGAACGGCTTCCCACACTGTAGGAAAATATAAGTGAGGTAATGGGGTCACCAGGGATATTACA
>NW_025367110.1:0-3631 GCF_016433145.1 Gracilinanus agilis | reverse complement strand
TTTGCCTTGTCACTCAGTGACTCTGAAAGAGAGAACGAGGCTGATGACTTTGTACAATGATTCCTCACTTAAATATAATTCATGCACAAATCAAGACATCAACCTGTGATGTCACTGGTCCTGTTTGAAAATGGACAAATGACAGCAGCTCTCTCTCTCTCTCTTTCCTCTCCCTTCTCTCTTTCTCTTTCTTCTCCCTTCCTTCTCTCTCTCTCTCTCTCTCTCTCTCTCTCTCTCTCTCTCTCTCTCTCTCTCTCAGATGAGTCATTTACTGGGCTACTGCATTTCACCATGTTATAGCTTGTACTTGCTTTGTAGGTGGTTTGAAATTTATAAATTGTTTATTTTTTTATTTTCTGGAATTTCCCAAATTTTCCGGGTTTTTTTTTTCATTTTTTCTCCCTGCGGTTAACCTCAGGTAACTGGACCAATGGATACCAAGTCAGTGGATACAGGAGTCTAATGTATAAATGTATTTATATATACCACATACACATTTACGTATATACACACAGATTCCCTATAGCCTGTAGAGATCTGGCCTTGGAGAAAGGAAGATCTGTGTTCAAGTCATGCTTCTGACACATAAAAGGATGAATGAATGAAAATGTACTTGTTATATGCTAGGCACAGATTGGTTAGGTGACCCTGGGCAATTCACTTAACCTTTCATCTGAATAGCGAGAGTATGAACTGCGGAGAAAGGTTCCAATGTGCATTGGCAGAGGGAGTCTTCTACCAGGAGCTCCCTCGGGCTCAAAATGCCAGGCCTAGTTTAAAATAAATATTATCTATGTATTAACATTTCTTCAAAGGGATGCACGCATACGTGCGTGTATGTATTTCGATTCTGCGAGGAGCGGACATGAAGCTTTGGAAATGGATGGATTGAGAAATTACGTGCCAACAACTGACACAAAGTAAATTATCACAGGAAGATAGCGAGTGTAACCTCTGTACTTCCGAGATAACCAGAGGGGGAGAGGTGTGACCATCTGGGATGGGGGCTGAATGCCTCGAGGGTTGGGTGACAGGAACATCCACTCAAGGCCTCCATCAAATATTTGCAAAATGATCCCCACAGTTTCACTCCCCTGTTGTTGTTGAAGTGCCCCCTTTGCACCCGAGCATAAACATAAGCTAGAGGGAAGACACTCAAAACATTGGATTTGTTTTTGTAATCTGATTCCCAATTTTCCATTGAAACCAATTTTCCCATCCTGGAAACAGAGCCCGGTTTATGTGTGCAAATGAAAACACTGCTGGGGACACTTTTGGTTTCTTCTCCTCCTTTTGAAAATCAAACAGCTCTAACATGTTTCCTTCTCTCTCCGTGGAGATGGCCCGTGGATGGATTCCATGGACTAATTGAAAAGCAACGAGCTATTGCTTAGCCGGCACAGAGAGGGACGTGCTGTTGGTAATGATCAATTTATATCAATTTCATGTCATGTGTTTCCTTGGGGGGGATAAGTTTATAAGAAGTCTGCATTAAAGATTAATGACAGCAATGAAGCTTTCTTCAGTTGGGTAATGATGAACCAGTTCTTGCCTATTACCAGATGGGAAAATTGGCTCTTCTTCGTGGGGTGACGTGGAGTAGTAGATGGGGGCTAGCCTTGATGTGAAAGATCCAGGCTTAAATCCCATCTCAAACACTTGATATTTGCGTAGATCCGGACAAATTGCTTCATTTCTCCAAGCCTCATTGTTCCCCTCTGTAAAATGGGAAGGCTGGCTTAGATGTTTTCTTAGGTGCTTTCCAGAGCGATGATCCCAAGTCATAATACCCCTGGGCCACAATTTCCTCCTTTATAAAACAAGAGGGTTAGATTAGAAGGTTTTTGAGAGTCCGACAAGGTCTGAATCTGTGATCCTTTTTTTTTAAAACCCTTTCCTTTTGCCTTAAAATCAATACTGTGTATTGGTTCCAAGGTAGAAGAGAGGTAAAGGCTAGGCAATGGGGGTGAAGTGACTTGCCCAGGGTCACCCAGCTAGGAAGTATCTGAGACCAGATTGGAACCTAGAACCTCCCATCTCTAGGCCTGGCTCTCTCTCTCCACTGAGCTACTTTTGTAGCACCAGGAATTGAGGCATGAAGCTGGAAGGTGGGGGATGATGGGAGAACTCTATGCTGAACCCCTTTCTTAAATGGAAGCCATAGAGCCCACTGCCCTGCCCTTCAGTCAGAGGGTCCAATCAGAAGGGCAGAAACACTGATGAGTACTGATGGCTACTGATGAGATGTGAGCACCAGGCAGATTCAATCCTGCAGGCTAATGAGATTTCCCGGTTGATGAGTTTTCTGGGGAAGGAAGGCATGATGATGAGGTCCAAAAACATCCAAAAGCAGTGTCACTGCAGAGAGAGAGAGAGAGAGAGAGACAGACAGACAGACAGACAGACAGACAGACAGACAGACAGACAGACAGACACAGAGATACAGAGAGACAGAGAGAGAGGGACAGAGAGACAGAGAGGGAGACAAAGAGGAAGAGAGAGAGAGACAGAGACAAAGGGGAACAGAGAGAGAAGGGAGGAAGGAACAGAAGAAAGACTGAAGGTTCACCCTCAGTCAGAATGTACACCTTCAAAGAGAGATGACCTTTCACCTGTCCTGCCTCTGCCCTGTTTTTACTTTCTTTTCCAAATTGCAATATGCAGAGTTATGATTAACTATCCCTGCTCTCTCCTCACAGGAAGGTGTTAATTGTTTTTTGCTGTTTAATAGTTCTCTCTCTGCTCTATCACCTGGCCTTGCAACCATTCCCATAGCTCTGCCAATTATAAAACCCTTTATTCACAATCCTCTTGCAATTAGCAGTTTGAGAAATTGCAGGCTCTCCACTTGGTTTCCTCTCCTACATCTATAGAAGCAAGTTATCAACTGGGTAAGCACTTGGCTGTCATGTGGAGGGGTGACAGGGACTCCCACTGTGCCCTCTGCCAGATCCTGGCTTGAAAAGTATACACTGACCTTGCCGAATATTCCAGACTCTTTTTCTTTTGGTCCAAATCTCGGTTAGCCCTTTTGAAATCACTGGGAGAGTTTTGTCCCCAAGTTTCCACTTGGCATGCCTTCAAGCTCCGCACTTTAATCCTCTACATTTTTCCTCCTTTTTCTGGTTAACAAAGAGAACTAATAAATAGGCAGGCTTATAATCAACCTAATTGGAAGGCTACCTCCTGGAATAAGGAAATCAGGGTGGGTCTATCACCAGACTAATCACCACCTACAAGTGACCTTCCTGCATCTGGACATCCACCTGGGATCCATTAGACCATCAGAAGAGCTCCTTGAGGTCCTTAGCTAGGCTTTGCTATGTCCTCCATGGACATAGCCATAAAGTAGCTTCTCAACACAGTATGTGAGATACAGAGGTGAGTGACTGATGGAGCAAGGAGGAGGCAGGGAGAGAAATCTTCTCACCCTGGAACTTCCCTCCACCAAGCCGACTCCATCGGTGAGTTCCTTTGGGGGTCTTCATTGTAGGGACCAGCCCACATGGACCATGCATGCTTCATTCCCTCCCAGCTGAGTTTCTGACTTGCTGGCTCTTGACACTGAGCCCCACAGAAGGCTTTCTCTCTCTCTCTCTCTCTCTCTCTCTCTCTCTCTCTCTCTCTCTCT
>NW_025367109.1:0-1049 GCF_016433145.1 Gracilinanus agilis | reverse complement strand
TCTTTCTGCTCTCAGGGACAAGCTCCTAGTGGTGCCAGTTAGCTGCCAAGGAGCTAGATTTTGTGTCCCCGCTGGCTCTAACTCTGGAGCACAGCCTCTGCCTCTGATACTGTGGGTGGAGTGTGGGAGGGATTATCTGCTGGAGTTTTGATGGGAGCTATTCCCCACCCTCCCTTGTAGCATGTAAGTGCCCAAATCCCACCTACCTTCGATATTGAGCCCTATTGTGGGGTCTCTTCTTTCATCTCGATTTTGTTTTCTTGCCCTTTGGAGGTATGCTATATCTGTTTGTAAGGATCAAAATCACCCTGCCTCTACACTGCCACCATCTTAACCTGAGGTGGGTTTTTTTAGACAGAGTTTTGAAGGCATAGGATTTTTGTCAGGGCTTAAACTAGAATTATGAGGGATTTTCTGATCCTAAATCATATAGTTGTCTAGGACTATGGACTTAAAATCTTCATCAGTCAAAAGAATAGATTTAATCTTACCCTGAGCTTTCTGTCTGGTTTTTGTTGGCTTCCCTTCATTAAGTCTGGAGGATTAGTGAACTCACCTTTGGCCATAGACTCTAAGACCTGATAGTTTGTGTTTGTCTTCAAGAGACTTCTTAGATATCATTCCTTATTAGATAGGAGGAGAGAGGGACAAGTCAGCATTAAGTAGCTGAAGTTCAGTAGATGGAAGCAGAGAGCAACTCAGTGATGAGAGAGACTCAGCACCCAGCAGAAAACAGATTGGACACACTATCCAGCACAAAAAAGATATCTTCAACAGAAACCATTTGCCCATTAGAGGGCAGTGAGGTGATCCATCATGGTGGTCCCCAATGACCTTGCCAGAGGATACTTGTAGCTGGCTACATAGGTCCCTGGCATGGGCGACTTTGTGCATATTTCTTCACCAAACATTGCCCACACGTGTATCTCCCATACATATGTGAGGGGATTTGTGTGTTCTTTCTTTAGGGGGCCAAGATTTACAATACCCTCATGGTGCCTAAAGCTCAAGGTCTTCCTTTGGAATAGATCCACTAATTCTTTCTCATC
>NW_025367108.1:0-5496 GCF_016433145.1 Gracilinanus agilis | reverse complement strand
CTTCTTCCACTGGACTCAGTGCACAAAACTGTCCTGGAGAGTATTATAACTATAAAAATATATTTATTTGTATTATTAAAATATAAGGATTATAAACAGAGGATGCTTTAACACTAAGGGACTAATTTCTCCATCCAATCCCCTTTTGTCATGAGATGAAATTCTTCAGGCCTTGGGAATTGACCTAAACTACACTATAAATCTCCTTATCTATAACCAGAATCCCAAAAAACACTATCTGACTAAAACTGACTAAAATCCTTACATATAGCATTAAATATATGTATATTAATGTTGTCTCCAAGTAAGAAAAGACAGTGAGCCAAAATGGCTAAAGCTCACTGAGCTGAGTGGACTCTGAGGTTTCCCTCAGAGTGTAAGAAAAAACAAGGTCTTCTGATCATTCTTCTTTCAAACAACAGTTGTCAAAGCAGCAGCAGTAAGCTAGTCTTCTTTCTGGTGTTTCCCAAAGGAAAACTCCAAGATATTTCAAGGTTTCCTTCTCAAAATTCTGGCTAGGATAAGAACAAGGTAAGAGAGTTGTTAATCCCACAACTGCCAGGGATCCAACTGTCACTTCCTTTCACTCACACCTCCCCCTTCCTTCCCATTTCCAAACCTTTCCACAGAATCCTTTCTACTTCAGCCACTCTCCAGCCTCTGAGAACAACTTTCCAATTCTTTAGCTTATCAAAACCTTATCAATGTATTTCTAATTTCATCTGTATAGAGCCCATTGCCAAGATAAACCCAGGAACTGTTGATCTGCTACCATAAAATTCTCTGAAGACTGTATATTAATCTATCATTCTTTATTGGTAAAGGTTAGAGGGAGAGAGAGAAAAAGATTCCATGATCCCCTGGCTGGGTCTAACTAAAAACTGACTTCATGCTTCCTTGATTCATGCCCCAAGCAGCTGACCACAACGTAAACCAGTGTTTACGTTAAACCAATCACTAAATGCTCCAGAGGAGAGGGAACAGTTGGATGAAAAAACTCCAGGGTTTGAAATGTGCCTCAGACACTTCCCAGTTCTGTGATCTTTGATAAATTCCATCACCTCTTTGAACCTCTTTCTCCACTCCTCTGTAAAAGGGAGATAATCAAACAGGATTTTGTGAGGCTCAGATGAGGTCATATGTGTAAAGTGCTTTATAATCTCTAGAAATTCTGACTATTCTTATAATAGGTCACTTGGAGGCCTTGGTTTCCTCATCTGAAAAAGAATATTGTTGGAATATATTATCTATAAGATTGCTTCTAGCTCTTGCTTTTAGATCGGGTCATTGTTCTGAGATCCACAATTGAAATCACAATAAATAGGACATCCAGAAGGTGCTACAACAGTCTGAAGGGTTAAATTTTTTTTTTATTTAACCCTTAACTTCTGTGTATTAGTTCCTTGGTGGAAGAGTGGTAAGGGTAGGCAATGGAGGTCAAGTGACCTGCCCAAGGTCACACAGCTGGGAAGTGTCTGAGGCCAGATTTGAACCCAGGACCTCCCGTCTCTAGGCCTGGCTCTCAATCCACTGAGCTACCCAGCTGCCCCTGAAGGGTTAATTTGATGTGAAGAGACTGATCTAAGGTGAAATATATTGTTGTCAGGATCAATGGACTTTTATATGGCAGGTCAGCCTGAATCTACTAGGATTTTACTGATATTACTGGGAATATATTTAAGGATTTATTATTATAAATCTTTCAAAAATAAATTCAAGTTCAGAAAAAAATAATCAATAATATAGAGGAGGGCATACCAAGAGATACTATGAAAAAAGTCTATAATTTTTCTCAAAATTGCAGCCAAAAACATGGATGCTTTTGAAAGCTGTATAGGCAGAGGCTTAATGTTTCAGTTTCCTCAATTGTAAAATAGGCTGGAAAAGGAAATGTCAAAAAACTTCATTATCCACCCCCCCTCCAACAAAAGAATCCAACTGGGGTCACAAAGACTCAGACAAGACTGAAATGACAAAACAACAGTGGTTACAATCAGGAAGGTGAAGATATCATATAATTCTTTCCTGGCAAGATCAAATCTAGGATATTGTTTTCACAGTTGAGCACCACAAAGAATACTGGAATTTAGATCCTGAAGACCATTTACTCTACTCCCATAATTTTAGATAAGAAGTAACTGAAACCCATAGAATTTATATGAATTCAAGATCCCAGGGTAGGAATTAATAGAGCTGTATTTGCAAATCAAGCACACTCTCTTTCTTGATCTATGAAGCCTTTAACACTATTAATCATTATAAATATTAATTATAATAATAATTGATACTCTCTTTTCTCTAGGTTCTTGTGACATTGCTCTTCTGTTTTAATTCCTCCTTTTACAGGAGACCTTCTCTGTCTCCTTTGTTGTATCTTCAACCATGACATAACTGCCAACCAGGGTTGTTCTCTGTGCTCTTTTCCTTTATCTCCATACTATCTTATTATTGATCTCATCACTCCCATGGATTCAATGATCATCATTATGTGGATGATCCTCAGGTGTACTTATTCAACCCTAGGCTTTCCACTTTGTCTCTTCAAACCTGTTCAGCTTGCCATCCTTAACTCTCTATTGAATTATAGACTCCTAGAAGGCCAAATATTGCTTTCTTTTTTGTATTTCTCTTCCTAGCATTTACCAGAGTTCCTGGCTGTGGTAAGTGCTTAGTAAGTGTTGATTGAATGATGCACTGGAGACATCTTAGATTTAATATTTCCAAAATAGAATTCATTATTTGAAACCCCCAAAATTTTCCCATCTTTTTAAATTACTTTTACTGTTCAGGGTACTGCCATTCTTCCCAGTCACATCTGATGACTACTTGGAGGTTATCTTTAGTTTCCATCATCTATTACCCCTCTACCCCCATAACCAATGAATTCCTTCTGTCTTGCTTGTTCTCTTGATGATACTATCTTGTTAAGTCTATGTTCATAAAATCTCTCAAATTCTCCACCTTCACTCTTCAGATACTGGCACTTCTATGGTGAATGCCCTCAACACCTCCCAACTAGACTATGGTGACAGTTTCTGGGGATCTGCCTATCTCTAGTTCCTCCCCATTTGAGTGCATCCTCCTCTCAGCTGACAACGTTATTTGTCAATACATGTCTTATCATGTCAGTCCTCTACTTGACAAACTCCAGAGTCTGTTTCTTCAACTTATAAATGCAAAATCCTCAGTTCGACATTCAATGTCCTTCATAGCCTGACTCTCTCCAGCTGTGCCATTTTCTTATATTTTATTCCCCTACGTGGATTCCTCAATTCAGCAATACTGATTTCCTGACTCTTCCTTACACTCAATACTGCAGTTCCTGACAAGACATTTTCACTGGCTTTCCCCATACCTGGAATTTCTCCCTTTCATCTTAACTCTTGCCTTCTCCACTTCCTTCATGCCTCAACTAAAATCCCACCTTCTATAAAAATATTTCCCTGGCCTATAAGCATTAAGCCTCCTCTCTAGTACTTCTTTTTTTCCAAGTAGGATTTATTATAAAACTTACAATTTTCGGAAGATTGCTAGAGACTTCCGGTTAAGATGGCGGCAGAGTAAGGAGCAGCTGCTCAATCTCTCCTGACCGAAGCATACAGGACTCCTCAAAGGGAAATAAAAACGAGTCCAGACAAACGAAGGAACCCCACAACAGGGCACAGCATTGAAGGTACACAGAATCGGGGCATTTCCACACTATAAAGGGGTGAAACAGTTCTCACTAAAACACGAGAGGAAGAAGCCCCTCCCCCACCCCCCACACCACACACCTTGCACAATGCCAATGCACAAGAGTGAAAACAGGACTGGGGCAACCAGATAATCACTGGCAGCCCCAGGGCTTGTACCTGTGTGCTGCAAGACGAGGGACCCCAAGTGGCTGGGGGACGCACAAGGACTTTCCCCGAGTGTCCACCTGGGTGAAGGCACCACCTCTGGCCAGGACAAAGGCCTCTAAAACACGGTCTTTCTCAAGCACTGAAGGCATCGCCTCAGGTTTGAATAAAGATCTCCAGCACATGGACTTTCCCTATGTTATGATTAAAAATGATGAGGGCCGAGATCAAAAGGAAGAATAGTATTTTAATAAAAGCCATGCTGATAGAGATAAACTGACCACCCACCTGTAAGAAACCTATTCCAACCTCACCTCAGCCATTTACCTTCCTCTTTCCACGAGCTCAGGTAACTAAAGAGCAAGTTCCAAGTCACTTCCCCCTAATTTCAAACAGTCCCTCACCTTGAATACGTCATTCAAAACTGGAAACCCATGAAACCCATTGGACCACAGGAAATGTAGTTTTAAGGACCCCCACAGGTCCACAGAAGTTTGTCAAACACTATATTGAGGTTCAATCCTTCCAAATAGAACCCCAGGTGATTTTAACTAACACACCTAGCTTCTGTGTGGGTGAAGGCAGTGCCCTAAGAGCATCTGCAGGCAAAGGCAGTGCCCTAGGCTTGAATAATGATCTCCAGCCCAGGCTTGGACCTCCAGTGAGGACCCGGTGTGGACTGGAGCGTGGATGTGGAAGCAGCCCCAAAACCTGCTGAAGGAGCCTTGGGCAGAGGGGTAGACCGGGGTCTACCAGGAGGCCTGACCCCGAGGACAAGGAGACCAGAGCCCCCTGGACCTTGGAAGGCGCAGGCAGACCCTGAGTGAGAAGACAAAGCTGAAAAGGGGCGGGGCTAACAATGGCAAGCAATAGGGAAGTCCAGAAGAAAAAGACTATCAAGAGAAACTCTGCAACACTCAACAACTTCTACACAGAGAAAATCCAGACAACAGAGGAGGAAAAACAAAAATCCTAACCTCCCCAAAAAAATGAAAGCTGGTCACAAGCTATTGAAGAGTTCAAAAATGAAATGCTGAGGAAGATGGAAGAAATCTGGCAAGAAAATAACAGTTTAAAAGGCAGAATTTCTCAATTGGAAAGTGAGACAAGCCAACTGAAGACCAAAAATGAACAGACTGAAAAGGAAAACCAAAAGATTATAGCGGAAAACCAGTCCTTAAAGGCTAGAACCGAACATTTGGAAACCAATGATCTCTCAAGACAACAAGAACAAATAAAACGAAGTCAAAAGACTGATAAAATAGAAGGAAACATGAAATATCTCAATGAGGAAGTGACAGACCAAGTCTAGACAAACCGGTCGAGAAGAGACAACTTGAGAATCATTGGTCTTCCAGAAAAGGCAGAAATTATTAGAAACTTGGACTCCATACTTAAAGAAATTATTCAGCAAAATTGCCCTGAAGTTCTACAACAATAGGGCAATATAGACATTGAAAGGATCCATAGATCACCCTCTACACTGGACCAAGAAAAGTCAACACCCAGAAACATAATAGCGAAATTGAAGAGCTTTCAAGTAAAAGAAAAAAATCTTACAAGAAGCCAGAAAGAGACAATTAAAATATCAAGGAGCACCAATCAGGATTACACAGGATCTGGCAGCCTCCACGCTAAAAGACCACAAGGCTTGGAA
>NW_025367107.1:0-7785 GCF_016433145.1 Gracilinanus agilis | reverse complement strand
TTTTGATGGGTAGTTGATCCGTGGTTGCAGGCCCAGCTCTCTTGCCTTTCTGAATATTGTATTCCAAGCCTTACGGTCTTTTAGTGTGGAGGCTGCCAGATCCTGTGTGATCCTGATTGGTGCTCCTTGATATTTGAATTGTCTCTTTCTGGCTTCTTGTAAGATTTTTTCTTTTGCTTGAAAGCTTTTGAATTTGGCAATAATATTTCTAACCGATTTCTTCTCTGGGTCGAATATGGTGGGTGTTCTATGAATCCTTTTGATGTCTATATTGCCCTCTTGTTGTAGGACTTCAGGGCAATTTTGCTGAATAATTTCTTTTAGTACGGAGTCCACGTTTCTATTAATTTCTGGTTTTTCTGGAAGACCAATTATTCTCAAATTGTCTCTTCTAGACTGGTTTTCTTGGTCTGTCACTCTCTCATTGAGATATTTCATATTTCCTTCTATTTTTTCAGTCTTTTGACTTTGTTTTATTTGTTCTTGTTGTCTTGAGAGATCATTAGCTTCTAATTGCTCAATTCTAGCCTTTAGGGACTGGTTATCGGCTATAATCTTTTGGTATTCCTTTTCAATCTTGTCATTTCTGGTGTTCAATTTGCTTATCAGTTCATTTGATTTCTGAGCCTCACTTTCCAATTGCAAGATTCTACCTTTTAAACTGTTATTTTCTTGCCAGATCTCTTCCATTTTCCTCAGAATCTCAGTTTTGAACTCTTCCAAAGCTTGTGAGGAGTTTTCCTTATTTGAGGAGGGTCCGGATGCTTGTTTGTTCTCCTCCTCTGTTTGCTCGGTTGTCTGGATTTTCTCTGTGTAAAAGCTGTCGAGTGTTAAAGACTTCTTCTTTTTGTTATTATTCTTTCTCTTCTGAACTTCCTGATGCTGAGTAGCCATCATTAGCCCAGCAGCTTCTCAGCTTTATCCTCGCGCTCAGTGTCTGTTCGCGATCTATTGGCTCCTGAGGTCTGAGTTCTGGTTTTTTCCAAGGTCAAGCCCCCTGGTGGGCCCTCTTGCTTGATCCTCTGCTGGAGGTTTCTTTAGAAGTCTCAGGGCGCTGCTTCCACAGTCGTATACCCGTCTGCACTGGTTCCCCACTTAGGCTTTAGTTCCTGGCTGTGTCTATCTCCGCCCACGCCTCTGCTCAGCCGGCACTCTGCGCCCAGCGTCCTGCTCCCGCGCGCTCAGATTTCGCGTGCTTTTTTTGACTTAATGGGGTCCTAAGTCTAGCTGCTCTCAGGAACAGGTCCCGGAGCTGCTGATGACTCGATGGGTGCCCCAAACTTGCCCTATTTCTTTTTAGCTGGGTTCGGAGCTATAGATGAGTGTGGAGGGGGTGGGGGTGGGGCGGTTGCTCAGCCCGCGATTTAGTGAGAGCCCTTTATAGCCTGGAAATGTCTCGATTCCACGTACCTTCCACGCTGTGCCCTGTTGTGGGGTTCCTCCGTTCGTCTGGACTTGTTTTTATGTCCCCTTGAGGAGTTTTGTATGTTTCGGTCAGGAGAGGTTAAGAGCTGCTTCTTACTCTGCCGCCATCTTAACCCGGAACTCCCCTGTAAGGTCATTTTTTAAGGGAAGAAAGTGTATTAGCAGCATTGGAGAGGCAGAAAGGCTTCATGTCAGAGGTGGTCCTTGAGGTCTATATTGAAACAACCTGGGGACTCTAAGAGTGATGAGGAAAATATGCATCCTGCAAATGTGGGGCCCATTGCAAAGTTAGGTAAAACAGGATATGAAATTTTATGTGTGAGGAGCAGGTAGAAGTCAGTTTGGACTGGACTGTATAGGGTAGGAAGTGGAGTTATATATTACAAGGCTTAAAAGGAAGTGTAGAACCAGGTTTTAAATGTCAAATGGAGGAATTTATATTTTATCCTTAAGGTAATAGGGTTTATTCAGCAAAACTTTTTCATTACCCCTCAAATTTTCTATGACTCCCTCTCCTCCTAGCTTCTCAACTAAGAACCTTGTCCCATATTTTGCTGGAAAAGTAATTTTCCAAAATTTCCCTCTTCTTTCACCTGTCCCACATGAAGAAGTGAACCTTTGTGCTAAGACAAACCCCAATATGTGTACAAGTTATCCTGTTTTATCCCCCTTTTTCTCCAGAAAATCGCCTCTATCATTTTTAATCTCACTTAATTTTAATCTTTTCCTGTCTGCTAACTTACCTATTGTCTACAAATAGACTCATGTCTCCTCCATCCTTAAAAAACTCTTTACCTTCTCTATCCCAGCAAGTGATCATTCCACATCTTTCCTCTTGTTTGTAACTAAACTCCTTGAGAAGGTCACCTATAGCTGTTGAATTTATTTTCTTTCTTTTCTCTACAGTTTGGCTTTTTTACTTCATCATTCAACTAAAAATATTCTCTTCAAAGTTAAAATGATTTCTCTCTTTTTAAAAAGTTTTATTGCTATGTTTTGTTTTGCCATCAGCAACATTAAATATCATTCCCCCCTTTTGAGAGGTCACCTGTAACAAAATAAAACAGTTAAGTAAAATAATAATACAGTGACTTCACCTGTATACAATCTGCATACATTTTACATTTATGAAACCATCACTTTCCAAGATACTTCTCTATTTTAAAAAAATTAACATAAATCAGGGCTAGTTAGATAGCACAGTGGATAGAGCTCCAGGCTTGTAGTTAGGATGCTCTGGGTACAAATGTGGCTTCAGATATTTCCTAGCTGTGTGATCTTGGGCAAGTCAAGTAACCCTGATTGCTTATCTTTGCCATTCTTCTGACCTATAATTCATATTAAGACAGAAGGGAAGGGTCTTTTTTCTGTATCCTAAAGAAAAACAAATTTTTGTAACCAATATATATAGTCAATCAAAACAAATTTTGACAATGAATGTATAAAAAATATACATCCCTCATTCTGCCATATTTATGTAATTGGTTCCTTTGGAATCATGGTCATTTCAATGATTTTATATTTTCAAAGTTGTCTTTATAGTGATGTATACATGATTCCATTAATTCTGCTCATTTCATTCCTCACCAGTTTACAAGTCTTCCAGAATGTTCATTTTAAAAAATAATATTGATGTTATTTGAGGGCACAGTAGATAGAACACTAGGCCTGGAGTGAGACTCAAGTTCAAATTTAGCTTCAGATTCTTCCTAACTATGTGACTCTGGGCAAATTATTTGGTTTCAGTTTCCTTAACAATAAAATAAGGATGATAAAAGCACATACCTCAAAGTTTTGTTGTGAGTATCAAATGAGATAATATTTGTAAACTGCTAAGCACAATGCAAAGCACATAATAGGCATTATGTAAATGATAAAAATGATTATTAATTGTCCTTCTGGTTCTCTTTATTTCACTCTATATTATCAGTTTGAATTAAGTCTTTATTTTTTTCCCATAAAGACTACTTTGGCTCCATCTCCTAAAATTTTGGAATATTGTTTCATTGTTGTCATTATCTCTAATGTTTCTCACACCAGTGGAAGGCATTCTCAGATTTCATTGAGGATTTTAAAAATTCAGCTCATTTTCAGATTGACAATTCTACCACCTCCCCCCTCTATATTCTTCCCTATTGAGAAAGCAAGCAAAACAGAACAAGACCATTATAAACATGCAGAGTTGAAGCAAAACAAATTCTTACATTGGCCATGACCCAAAAAATATGCCTCAATTTGCCCTCTGATTTCATCATCCTTCTCTCTGGAGATGGAATGCTTATTTCATCATGAATCCTCTGAACTCTGGTTTGTCTTTCTTCAATTATTTAAAATCTATCTTTATTTGTGTAAAGAGTATTTTGCAATTGTGTTCATGTAGTTCTTGCATGTGTGTCTTGGTAGGTAGTCTCCCATCTTTGGTTGTTTTTTTTGTTTGTTTGTTTGTTTTTTTAAACCCTTGTACTTCGGTGTATTGTCTCATAGGTGGAAGAGTGGTAAGGGTGGGCAATGGGGGTCAAGTGACTTGCCCAGGGTCACACAGCTGGGAAGTGGCTGAGGCCGGGTTTGAACCTAGTACCTCCTGTCTCTAGGCCTGACTCTCACTCCACTGAGCTACCCAGCTGCCCCCTCTTTGGTTGTTTTAAATGGAATTTCTCTTTCTAGCTTTTCCTGATGAATTTTGATAATTATATACCAAAGTGCTAATGATTTGTGTAAGTTTGTTTTACATCATACCTTTGCTACAGTTGTTCATTGTTCGAATTAATTTTTTTAGTTGACTCTCTAAGTACCCTATTGTATTATCTGCAAGAGTGATAATTTTGTTTCTTCTTTGTCCATTCTTATTCCTTCAATTTATTTTTCTTGTCATTACTATAGCTAATATTTCTAGTACAATATTGGGTATTGTACTGTATTGTAATGATAATGGATATCCTTCCTTTACCCCTGATCTTATTGAAAAGACTTCTAGTTTATCCCCATCATAGATAATGCTGGCTATTGTTTTTTTTTTCCATTTTGCCCTCTTGCTCTAAGAGGGTAGGCAGATTTATTTTTTTTAAAATAAACATTTATTAATATTCATTTTTAACATGGTTACATGATTCATGCTCCTACTTTCCCCTTCACCCCGCGCACTCCCCCCACCCATGGCCAACGCACATTTCCACTGGTTTTGTCATGTGTCCTTGATCAAGACCTATTTCCAAATTGTTGGTGGTTGCATTGGTGTGGTAGTTTCCAGTCCACATCCCCATTCATGTCCACCCCAACGCATGCGTTCAAGCAGTTGCTTTTCTTATATGTTTCCTCTCCTGCAATTCTTCCTCTGAATGTGGGTAGCATCTTTACCATAAATCCCTCAGAGCTGTCCTGGGTCATTGCATTGTTGCTGGTACAGAAGCCCATTACATTCGATTTTACCACAGTATATCAGTCTCTGTGTACAATGTTCTTCTGGCTCTGCTCCTTTCGCTCTGCATCAGTTCCCGGAGGTCTCTCCAGTTCGCCTGGAACTCCTCCAGTTTATTATTCCTTTTAGCACAATAGTATTCCATCACCCGCATATACCACAGTTTGTTCAGCCATTCCCCAATCAAAGGGCATCCCCTCCTTTTCCAATTTGTTGCCACCACAAAAAGCGCAGCTATGAATATTTTCGTACAAGTCTGTTTATCTATGATCTCTTTGGGGTACAAACCCAGCAATGGTATGGCTGGATCAAAGGGCAGGCATTCTTTTATAGCCCCTTGAGCATGATTCCAAATTGCCAGCCAGAATGGCTGGATCAGTGGCTATTGGTTTTTAAAAGCTCCATTTATTCCTATGCTTCCTAGTGTTTATAACAGAAATCAGTTTTGCATCTTGTCAAAAGATTTTTCTATGACAGTCAGCATAATCATGATTTTATTGTTTTTGTTATTAATATGATCAATTATATTTATAGTTTTCCTAATATTGAACCAACTCTGCATTCTTAGTATAAATCTAGCCTTGTCAGAGTGTCTAATCTTTGTGATATCTTCCTATAGTCTCCTTGTAATTATTTTGCTTTAAATTCTTTCATAAATATTCACTAGGGAAATTGGTCTGTTTTTTTTCTTTTTTCTGTTTTGACTCTCCCTGGTTTGGTTACAAAGACCATATTTATGTCATAGAAAGAACTTGGTAAGACCTTTTCTTTTCCTATTTTTTCAGATAATTAATGAAGAGGCAACTAGATGGTTCAGAGGATAGAGAGCCAAGCCTGAAGTCAAGAGGATTTGGGTTCAAATCTGGCCTTAGACACTTAAAATGTGATGGTGGGTAAGTCACTTAAGCCCAATTGCCTAATCCTTGCAACTCTTCTGTCTTAGAAATGATACTAAGAAAAAAGGCAAGATTTTTTTTAATGTAGGGGGGTTGGACCTTAGCAGACAGAGCATCAGAAACAGAAAGGACTCTAGAAACCTCTTAGTCCAACTTCCTCATCTTGCAGAAAAGAAAACAGACCCAGAGAGTTGAGTTTATCAGAGGATTAATTGTTGGACTAGATTAGTTCCTTGAGAGTTCAGCATGTACTTTGACCCCTTCTGACAAGACATGTGAGTAGGTCTCTTGCTAAAGGTCAGATAATGCCAGCAACTCCTGGTTGGTCTCCTGCTCCCTGGAGGAGGTGGGGATTGTTTGTGTGTGTGTGTGTGTGTGTGTGTACTGAAGATGCCTGGCAACTGACCTAGGAAGAAGCACCCCTCAGTAGACTAACAGAGCTATGCATGGAAAAGACTGACCTCCTTCTCATTGAAGGTGTTCCTTAGAAAGTAGGCAACCTCTCCCTTGAGCTTTTAGCAAAGATGGGGAAAGGATTCAGCTCCATTCCAAGCCTCTCCCTGGCTACCCCAATCAGCAACAAAGATGGCTGCTACCAAAGGACAGGATGACAAGAGCACTGCATGTCTGAGTCAAGTAGATAAATTGATAAACATCTATTAAGCACTGACTGTGTGCCAGGCACTGAGCTAGATACCAGAGATATGAAGAAAGTAAAAGACTGTCCCTGCTTTCAAAGAACTCATAGTCTAATTGAGGACACAACAGAAAATAATCATGTATCTACAAGATAAATTGGAGATTATCAACAGAGGAAAGGCTTAAGCAGAAAAGGAAAGAGGTCAAGGTCTCCCCCAGGAGGTGGGATTGGAATTGTAGGAAGCTGGGAGATTGAGGTTAGGAAGGAAAGCATTCTAAGTATGGCGGCCAGGCAGGGAATATGCATAGGATTGAAAGATAGAGGATCTTCTTGGAAGAATGGCAAGGAGGCCAGTGTCACTGGATTGCCCAGTGCATGGAATTGTGTAAGATGTAAGTAAGGTAGGGATCAGCTAGGTAGCCCAGGGGATAGTGTATATTTTTCATAAAATCCATGATTTAAAATTTTTTTTGAGAAAAATTTCAGGAAAAGAAGCTTGCTAACTCCTTGAATCCAGAAAATGAACTGTTTGGAGAAAGATGCCTGCAGAAACCTACACTGCATCAAGAAGATCCAGAATGGGGGGCAGCTGGGTAGCTCAGTGGATTGAGAGCCAGGCCTAGAGATGGGAGGTCCTGGGTTCAAATCTGGCCTCACATACTTCCTAGCTGTGTGACCCTGGGCAAGTCAATTGACCCCCATTGCCTAGCCCTTATCACTTTTCTGCCTACTAAGTATTGACTCCAAGACAGAAGGTAAGGGTTTAAAAAAAAAAGAAGAAGAAGATCCAGAATGAACTCTGGGGTACAATTGATTGAACTGAAGGGGGTTAAACACAGTTATTCTGAATATAAACTTTTATGCCAAAGGGGACTGCCCCCTATTTGGTTTTTTGTCAATGCACCTAGCAAACATTGATTTTGTTCTCTCTCTCTTCTATTTCCCTCATCTCTAACCATTGTAGTTTCCTCTTTAAAGGTGCAATATTGTACGTACCTGTATTTAAAAGATCTTTAGAGGTATAAGCTGATTATGTTAAATGATCCATTGGGGAGATTAGTCTACCAAAGGATCACAGGAAGGATTGTGAAGATGGGATTGACTCTTCCCTCGTCTTCTTTTATTTTTTTTTAACTTTCAATACTTAGTAAGTATTTTATTTTATTTTTTTAAACATTTATTAATATCTATTTTTTAGAAAAGTTAACATGGTTACATAATTCATGCTCTTACTTTCCCCTTCACCCCCAAGAGCTGGTTTTAACATGTGTCATTGATCAAGACCTATTTCCCCCTTGTCTTCTTTTAAATTTAATCAACAGGGGCAGCTGGGTAGCTCAGTGGATTGAGAGCCAGGCCTAGAGACTGGAGGTCCTGGGTTCAAATCTGGCCTCAGACACTTCCCAGCT
>NW_025367106.1:0-10200 GCF_016433145.1 Gracilinanus agilis | reverse complement strand
AAATTGAAGGTATCAAAGTGGGCAAGGAGGAAACTAAGCTATCACTCTTTGCAGATGATATGATGGTCTACTTAAAAAATCCTAGAGAATCAACTAAGAAGCTTGTAGAAATAATCAACAACTTTAGCAAAGTTGCAGGATACAAAATAAATGCACATAAATCATCAGCATTTCTATACATTTCCAACACACTAGAGCAGCAAGAAGTAGAAAGAGAAACACTATTTAAAATCACCCTAGACAATATCAAATACTTAGGAATCTACCTACCAAAACAAACACAGCAATTATATGAAAACAACTACAAAACACTTTCCAAACAAATAAAACTGGATTTAAACAATTGGAAAGCCATTGATTGCTCATGGGTAGGTCGAGCTAACATAATAAAAATGACAATTCTACCCAAATTAATTTACCTATTTAGCGCCATACCTATCAAGCTACCAAAAAACTTCTTTACTGAATTAGAAAAAACTATAACAAATTTCATTTGGAATAACAAAAGATCAAGAATATCAAGGGAAATAATGAAAAAAAATGTGAAGGAAGGGGGCCTAGCAGTACCAGATATTAAACTATACTATAAAGCAGCAGTCATCAAAACAATATGGTACTGGCTAAGAGATAGAGAGGTGGATCAATGGAATAGACTTGGGATAAATGACATCAGCAAGACAGTGTATGATAAACCCAAAGAGCCCAACTTTTGGGACATGAATCCACTATTTGACAAAAACTGCTGGGAAATTTGGAAAACAATATGGGAGAGATTAGGTCTAGATCAACATCTCACACCCTACACCAAGATAAATTCAGAATGGGTGAACGACTTGAATATAAAGAGGGAAACTATAAACAAGTTAAGTGAACTTGTCAGATCTCTGGGAAAGGAAAGACTTTAAAACCAAGCAAGAGTTAGAGAAAATTACAAAATGTAAATTAAATGGTTTTGATTATATTAAACTAAAAAGTTTTTGTACAAACAAAAACAATGTAGTCAAAATCAGAAGGGAAACAACAAATTGGAAAAAATCTTTATAACGAAAAACTCTGACAGGGGTCTAATTACTCAAATATACAAGGAGTTAAAGCAATTGTATAAAAAAATCAAGCCATTCCCCAATTGATAAATGGGCAAGAGACATGAATAGGCAGTTTTCAGGTAAAGAAATCAAAAGTATCAATAAGCACATGAGAAAGTGTTCCAAATCTCTAATAATTAGAGAAATGCAAATCAAAACAACCCTGAGGTATCACCTCACACCTAGCAGATTGGCTAAAATGAAAGAAGGGGAGAGTAATGAATGCTGGTGGGGATGTGGCAAAATTGGGACATTAATGCATTGCTGGTGGAGCTGTGAACTGATCCAGCCATTCTGGCTGGCAATTTGGAATCATGCTCAAAGGGCTATAAAAGAATGCCTGCCCTTTGATCCAGCCATACCATTGCTGGGTTTGTACCCCAAAGAGATCATAGATAAACAGACTTGTACGAAAATATTTATAGCTGAGCTTTTTGTGGTGGCAACAAATTGGAAAAGGAGGGGATGTCCTTCAATTGGGGAATGGCTGAACAAACTGTCGTATATGCGAGTGATGGAATACTATTGTGCTAAAAGGAATAATAAACTGGAGGAGTTCCAGGCAAACTGGAGAGACCTCCAGGAACAGATGCAGAGTGAAAGGAGCAGAGCCAGAAGAACATTGTACGCAGAGACTGATATACTGTGGTAAAATTGAATGTAATGGACCTCTGTACCAGCAGCAATACAATGACCCAGGACAATTCTGAGGGATTTATGGTAAAGATGCTACCCACATTCAGAGGAAGGTCTGCAGGAGAGGAAACATATAAGAAAAACAACTGCTTGAACGCATGGGTCGGGGTGGACATGAATGAGGGTGTGGACTCGAAACTACCACACCAATGCAACTACCAACAATTTGGAAATTGGTCTTGATCAAGGACACATGACAAAACTAGTGGAAATGCGCATTGGCCATGGGTGAGGGGAGTCCGGGGGGGCAGGGGGGAGTGAAGGGGAAAGGAGGAGCATGAATCATGTAACCATGTTAAAAATGTATATTAATAAATGTTAAAAATAAATAAATAAATAAATAAATAAAATAAAAAGTCAGTTTGGATGGGTAGGTGATTCTTGGTTGTAAACCTAGTTCCCTTTCCTTCCAGAATATCATATTGCAAGCCTTCTGGTTCTTCGATGTGGAAGCTGCCAGATCCTCTATCATCCTGACTAGGATGCCATGATACCTGAATTGTTTCTTTCTGACTTTTTGTAGTATTTTTCTCCTTGGCCTGGGAGTTCTTGAACATGGCTATGACATTTCTGGCAGTTATCATTTTGTGATTTATTGCAAGAGGTGATTTGTGGATTCTTTTAATATCTATTTTACCCTCTTATTCAGGAATATCAGAACCATTTTCTTGGATAATTTCTTTTAATATGATGTCTAGCCTTTTAAAAAAAATTTTGGTCATGACTTTCAAGTAGTCTAATAATTCTTGAATTGTCTCTCCTGGATCTATTTTCCAGTTCAGTTGTTTTTTTTTAGTGAAATATTTCGTTTTTTCTTCTATTTTTTTTTATTCTTTTGAGTTTGTTTTATTGTTTCTTGATGTCTTGTGAGGTCATTAGCTTCTATTTGCCCAGTTCTAATTTTTAAAGATTGGATTTCTTCCATGAATTTTTGGCATCCCTTTTCTATTTGTCCTATTGTACTTTTCATGTAACTCTTTTCTTCATTGGACTTTTTGCCTCCTTTTCCAGTAGGTCAATTCTATTTTTGAAAGAATTTTTTTCTTCATTGGATTTTTTTGTGCCTCTTTTTCCAATTGACCAGTTTTGCTTTTTAAGGTGTTATTTTTTCCCATTTTTCTCCAACCTGCCTTATTTGATTTTTTAAAATTCTTTTTTGAGTTCTTCCAGAGCATGAGCCCAATTCCCATTTTGGGGGGGGAGAGGTTGAAGTTTTGCTTGTAGTTGCTTGAATCTCATCATTGGTTCTGCTCTTTGTTCTTTTTCCCATAGAAGCTTTCTAAAGTTACATACATTTTATGTTGTTTGCTCATTTTCCCATCTCCTCTTTTATTTTGTTTGTGTACTGTTGGCTGCTTACTGATTCTTTCTACTCTGTCAGTTTATAGGATTCAGCTGGGTGAGCTAATCTGTCCTGGGGCTGCCTTCAAGGCAACCCTCAGTGAGGCTTGAAAGTGCCCAGCCAGATATACTTTTAGTCCTCTCTGATGGCTGCTGCCAGAAGGACTTCAAAAGGTGGTGGGTCTGAGGTGCTCTTCTACTGGTGTAACTCCCTGCCCAGAATCCTGAAGTTAGTCTACACTTAAATGCAGAACCTGGGGGGTGGGAGGTGGGGGGGTGAGTTATGGCCAGCACTCCTCTGTATGCAATTTTGCTTACAGTTCCCCCATATTCAATCAATTCTCTCTGCCTCCCATTCAAGTTGTGTTTAGCAGGAGAGCCTCATACTTCATCTTGTTGGGTTTGGGTTCTTGTCTTTTTGAAGAGCTTTTTAAAGATTGGTATAGAAGGATAGTCAAAGTGGTTTCAGTTTTTGTTTCTACTAAGCCACCATCTTGACTCTGCCTCCTTTTGAGATATTTTGGAGTCCTGTAATTCAATATATGAACTATTCCATTAAGATTCTAGTCCTCTTATCAAGTGTCAAAATTTACTTTGGAGGGGCAGGTAGGTGGTACAGTGGATAGAACCACAGGGCTGGAGTTAGGTGGACCTGGGTTTAAATCAGACCTCAGATAGGTTCTAGCTGTGTGACCCTGGGCAAGTCATTTAATCCTATCTGTCTGGTCCTTGATTTTATAAGTCTTAGAGTCGTTACTAAGAGAGAAGAAACTGTGTGGCTTTTTTTTATTATGTTGGAGAAAACTGTATTGGTCTAAGTATTTACTGAGACCACATAGCTCTGATTAACAGCTATAGGAATAAACTTTCTGCACAAATTCCACTGAAATTCAGTTTTCCCTGGGAATAAAGCCCTTCACATTGAAGAGGACACAACACCCTTATAACAGTCAAAGACATAGCTACTCCCTCATTTGTGCCTCAGAGTCACTCAGTCCTGACTACCCTACCTATGTTTTTCTTTATCATCTTTAGAGCAGCATTGACATATATTAGCATAGTCCTGTACATGTCTAGTTCAAGCTACAAGAGGAAAATGGGACTCCCCCATTGTCCTGGTAATGGTTCTGCTGTACTTGGTGTCAGATAACTCAGTTCATCTTCTTTCTCTCTACCTTGTCCTTATGGATTTCCTCTCCTGTTGGTGTCAGTGAGATGTCTAATAAATCCTATAGGGCTAGGGCAGCTAGTTAACAAAGTGGATACAACACCAGGTCTGGAGTCTGGAGGTCCTGGGTTCAAATATGGCCTTAGACATTGCTTAGCTGTGTGACCCTGGACAAGTTACTTAACTCCAATTGCCTAGCCCTTCCTGCTCTTCTACCTTAGAAGTGATACTTAATATTGATTCTGACTGAAGGTAGAAATTTAAAAAATAAAATAAAATATATCCTATAGGACTAACTTTTTTGCTATTCTTTCTTGCTCTCTCTTCACTGAGATAAATTGCTTCTGAAAAATAGTCATTCCAGCCACTCAAAATAATATTAATGAAAGCTACACAAAAAGACAGACAAACTCAGATTGCAAAGTCTAATTTTCGACCTCATGAACAGATGATGAAACATACCTCCTGCCTTTCCTTAGAGAGGTGGAAGCCTGTGGGTACCTATATTACAATCATTGTGGCCATCTATATAGCTTAACCATTTTTCCCTGTTATAAGAAATTATTCTTGGTTACAATAGATACAATACAATGTTAACTTAGAAATGTGATGAAAGTGGAGTAAAGATAAAAGTCATCAATATATATATTTTTTTTTATTAAAAAGTAGGAAAAGGGGCAGCTGGGTAGCTCAGTGGATTAAGAGCCAGGCCTAGAGGTGGAAGTTCCTGGCTTCAAATCTGGCCTTAGACACTTCCTAGCTATGTGACTCTGGGCAAGTCACTTAACTCCCATTGCCCACCCTTACCACTCTTCTGCCTTGGAACCAATACACAGTATTGGGTTTAAAAAGAAAGTAGGAAAAATATGCATTTCTAATAACAAGGCAATCAATCCTCATAGCAAAACAGGTATTCTGGACTAGTCACACACATAGGACAGAAAATTTTAGAAACAGAGGCAATTCGTGTAAAGTCACTTGAAGTGTAATTTCTACAAAGAGCAAGTAGGTAGTAGAGCTGATAGGGTTCTGAGTTGGAGTCAGGAAGAGGAATCTGGCCTCAGATACTTATTAGCTGTGTCACTCTAGGCAAGTCACTTAGCCCTGTTTGCCCCAGTTTGCTCATCTGTAAAATGAGCTGGAGAAGGAAATGTCAAACCATTCCAGTACTCCTCACCCTCCCAAAATATATATAAATATATATATACATATATATATATATAACCAAAGAGAGTCTCAAAGAGTTGGTCATGACAGAATGACTGAACAATCTACAAACAGAGGGAGGAAATGCTAAGGATTCGCTGAATAACACTAATATTTTTGTCCATGTTCAAGAAGATAAAGTAATGGTATAATGATCTCTGGCTGTAATCTCCTAGAACTTCCCATGTTGGATAGAATATTAGAGCTAGAAGAGACCTTAGATTTCATCTAGTAATAAGATAGTAAGAAAGCATCTAGCTGGGTTCAGAGAATTCAAGTCACAAGGTTTGGACAAACAGTATCCTCTGGTGATTTTTAAAAAGTGACATTGTGCTGTGATTAATGAGATGCTGTTAAAGGTCTTTGAAAGACAGAGAGAGGTGCTCCAAAACAGGAAAAGGACAGATGCTACACTAGTTTTTTAAGGGAATGGAGAAAGGGCAAGTAGAATCTGCAAACCCCAAGTCTGGCTTCATTTTCTGGCATTTGAATTTGAATTTGAGGCCAACAGAGTTTATGAATATTTAGAAAAGGAAAGTAGTAGCTAGATAGCACAGTGGATAGAGTGTTGAACCTGGATTCAAATCTGGCCTTAGACACTTCCAAGCTGTGTGATGCTGGGCAAGTTAATTCTGATTACCTAACCATTGGTGCTCTTCTGTCTTAGAACTGATACTAAAACAGAAGGTAATGTTTTAAAAAGAAAGAAGAAAACCAAAGAAAAAGGAATCAATGATCAATAAGAAGCTACTAAGGGCTAGTTGTTTTTCCTAACTGGTACCTTGTTGTTCTCATTTGATCTAGTGGGTAAGATAACTGGTTTTCATGCAGGAAGCCCAGGTTTGACTACCAGTCATGGGAAGGATAACTTTTTTGAGAGACATTGCACTAAGAGTAAGGAAGTTGTTCAGCTATTTTTCAGTCTTGCCTGACTTTTCATGACCCCATTTAAGGTTTTCTTAGCAGAGATACAAAAGTGATTTGCCATTTCCCTCTCCACATCATTTTATAGATGAGGAAACTGAGGCTAACAAGGTTAACTGACTTATTCAGGGTCGTTCAGTTTGAAAGTGTAAGAGGTCAGATTTGATTTCATGAAGATGAGTCTTCAATATCATCTTCATCATCACAGAGCCCAGCACTGTGCCACCTAGTTGCCCCAAGAAGTAAGGAAGACTCAGATTCACATCCTGTTTTATCCTCTAAATAGGATTTTGAGCCTGAGCAAGTCATTTAATCTCCCTGAGATTTCCTCCCTCAACTTATTTCTGTAAAATGAGAATAACAAGACTTTATCTAGTTCTCTAAAAGAATTATAGTTAAGAATCAAATAAAATGCATGTAAAAGTGATCCACGATTATGAAGTATAGTTTCTATTATTAGTTAAATTTCATTGCTCTGATTTATTTATCTTTGACGCAATAAAAATTACTTTTTAAAACTTGAAACTGTTCATGGGTCACAACATTATGCCTACCTACCAACCCCTGATGTATACTGGTTAACAAGAATGGGAGATGACAAATACGAAGCAATACCTTGGGAGAAAGGTAACCAATAATGTAAGCCAAAGACTCTGTCTTAAGAAGTTGGAGAAAAAGTTTAAAAAGAATCAAAGGAAGGTGAGAGTAAAGGGCAAACTTCAAAAGTTCTCCTCCAGATCTTAACATGACATCTCCATTACATCTCTAAAAGTACTTGTTGGATCCAAGGTTATTCTAATACCAGGTGCCCACCAAAGCTTCCATGAGGCACTTCCTCTAGTGCCTGGGAAGGAGAAAGGACAAAAACAGATTCATTAAAAACAAATATTGACAAACTGAAACCTATCTGGGGAAGGTGACCATGATTGTGAGTGAGTTTGAAACCATGCCATATAAGAAGAGTTTAAAGGGATTGAGGATGTTCCATTTGGAGAATGGATAATTTAGGAGGACATGATTGCTGTATTACATGATTGCTGTATTTTAAAAATTAACAATAATCATACCTCCTATTTTGATTTTTTTATGTTTATAAGCACTTTTATGTTTATAAGATGGTATGAAATACATATTGCCATAATATACTGTATTATATTATATTACAAGTAATATAATCCTTACTTCATGTAAGAAGAAACTGAGGCTGCAGGAATTTAAGTAATTTACTCCAAAAGATACAGCTAGTAAGTGGTCTACTAATTCTCATTTCAGAAATATCTGCACTATATAATTTAACTCAATAAATATTTATTTATTTTTAATTGTTTTTATTTAAGTATTTTTCCATGGTTAAATGATTCATGTTCTTTCTCTCCCATTTTCCCCTCTCTCCTCCCAGAACCAACAAGCAACTCCACTAGGTTATACATGTATTATCACTCAGTACCTACTTCCATATAATTCATTTTTGTAATAATCTTTTTAAAACCAAAACCCTATATCCAATACCCATATAAACCAGTGAAAAATCAAATGTTTACCTTCTGTGTTTCTATTCCCACAATTCTTTCTCTCAATGTGGATAGCATTCCTCTTCATAAATCCCTTGGGATTGTCCTGGATCATTGAATTGTTATCAGTGGCAAAATCAATTACATGATCATCCCACAATGTGTCAGTCTTTGTGTACAATGGTCTCCTGGATCTGCTCATTTCACTCTGCATCAGTTGGTGGAGGTCTTTCCAGCTCATCTGGAAATCAAGCAGTTTATCGTTCCTTATTGCACAATAGTATTTAAGTGCAACAAACCAAAGGTCCCTCCCAACAGAGACAAAGACAAGTCTCTCTTTAGGGGCAAATGCTATCATTCCCCAAACTGGAAAAAGGGGAGGGCAGGTAAGTCTACTTGCTCCAGTGGACCTCCTTGGCAAGATCAGGTTCCCACTTCACTTAGAATAATGGAAGTATAAAATCAAATATAAAAAATCTCATATCTGTATATTTAAAGATCTTTTAAAGAGAAATTTCTAACCTGTTTAAAATTTTTCAAAGGAAAAGTTTCAGTAAATTTTAAACCCATTCACCGAAAATGTTAAAATGTAATATCTTCTTTTAGTTATGATAGTCACTAAACCAAATATCAAAATAAGAGGAAGTTAGAAAAATGCAGTATACCAACTTCAAAAGGCTATATAAATGACTGTTATTAACAATAGTGGTAAAAATTATTTTAGCTATGAATTGTTATTGATTACATCATTAATAAATTTATAATCTGCTAATTCAACTTTGATTTAATCCTCGATTAGGATTTCTGTTATAGAGAAATAAAAGCCACTGTTTATGAGGAAAGAGATTTCTCCAACTCAGTATGCAATATTTGACATCCTAATTTAATATAGGAAACAATGGTTAATATGTGATATTTAATATTTTTTAAACTGAAGTGAGAACCCTGAGTTTAATTGGTTAATCAAAAATAATGAAATATAGTAATTAATGAGGAAATATCAAAACATAGCCTTGTATTACTGACGGTATGATGGTGAGTTTGGCAATAATTTCTATTAACCCTTACCTTCTGTCTTTTAGAATCAATATTCTGTGTTGATTCCAAGGCAGAAGAGCCATAATGAGGATTAAGTGACTTGCTCAGGGTCACAGAGCTAGTAACTGTCTGAGGTCAAATTTTAACCAAGGACATCTCATCTCCAGGCATGGCTTTCAATCCTCTGACCCACCTAGATGGTCCAGTCAATAACCATTTGTTAAGTGCCTACTATGTGTCAGGCATTTTGCTAAGCACTAAGAAATATGGTATTTACATACAATGTCTATACAAATACATATGCACAATACATATATATACACATATGCACATATATGTGTGTACATGTTTATGCACAGTAGATAGTAAGCTACATAAGAATACTTTTGCCTCTTTTTGTGTCCTATCATTTGGTTGTAACAGGTAGCATATGCTTGGCATATGGTAGGTGCTTATTAAATGTTTATAAGTATATACATGCATATATACATGCCTGTGATTACACAAACAACAAAAAGCTTTGGAATCTTCCATGACAACCACAAGCTCTCCTGTCCGAAGTTCTCACCCCTCTGTCCTCTGGAGAGGCTATTACCAGAAACCCATTCTCAAGTCTGGCAAAGTAGGGGAACAATGGCCCTTCTCTTAGTGTTTCCAGTTTAGCTTAACCTAATAGAAGCAATGATGCTGTCCTGAGATAGAGGAGTGAGGGGACAGTGTAAGCAGCACCCCCTGCCTGCTTGCACTTATATCCCCTCCTTATTTAACCAGCTATTTCATTTTATCTATTTTGTGGCTACTTCGTCTCTTCTCCTCCTTTAGCAATGAGAGATGCAAAATTTTCCAGGGGTTCAGTGGAGATTTGGAGAGTTTCTTAGCCATCAGTGGGCAGCTGTTTTCTAAGTCCTATTACATAAAAAATAAATATAAAAAAATCATGAAGTTGGCTACAGAATTAAGTATAACAAGCTTCAAATTATTTTTTCCCTAGCTTATACCTATTATTTCTAGTTGTGCTCTCTAAAACCACTGGAGACCTTTTTCTAAATTGACAGTGGACTAACACTGACTGTTCTTTAAGTCTAGCCATTCCAATGCTTCTAAATGCATTTAAATATCATATTTCCTAGACCACATTTTTCCCACACACACACAAATCATGATATGTATATATACATATATATGTGTGTGTGCATATATATATATATATGTATATATATATATATATATA
>NW_025367105.1:0-5900 GCF_016433145.1 Gracilinanus agilis | reverse complement strand
TCCCCCTCCCTAGCTTCCCCTTCCTCTCTTCTTTCCTTTCTTTCGTGTTTCAGTAGGGTACCCCCCCCACAAGTGCAGCCAGGCCCCGACCCCTGTTAGTTACAGAGATGGGATCAGAGACCCTTCCTCAGTCTGGGGCAGGGGGCTCGCCTTCCCCAAATCCTGCTGCTTGGCACATTTATGGCTCTAGACAGAGAATGCAGACAAGGCTCGATCCCCACCTGCCTCATGCTGGGTCCCAAATCCTTTCCCTCCTCTTGGTTTTATTAGCAACTGGAGACAGTGGCAAAAATGCAGGCCAGTGTATAAATCATCCAGGCCTGGGAAGCCTACTGGGGATGGCCTGTCTGTCAAAGGAGGGCACCCGAGCCATCCCTCCAGGGGCAGGGCCAAGCCCTGGGCAGCCGGGGGACTGGGGTGCAGCCCTATCTCCTGCTCTGAAGCTCTGCTGCTTAACTGCACTTTGGGGAAACTGAGGCATAGCACCATTTGTCTTGGAGGCTTCAGGGCTGCAGCCAGGGCTAAGGAAAACGCCATCACACCTGACTCTTCCCCCCTTTACAGGGACTGAGTGATGACACACAAGTGTGATGACAGCTCTCTAGAAGCCCCAGAAAATCTACAATTGGACAAGAACACTGGGCCGGGGGGCCGGGTCCTGCACCGTTGGACAAGCCACTCCATGAACCTCACTTTCCTCATCTGTAAAAGGAGCTGGAGAAGGAAATGGCAAACCGGTCCAGGCATCAGCAGGTGTCTGACCTAGCGGCTTGCCTAGGGATGGCACCGGACCCTGCTGCCCCCAGCACACACAGGGGTGGCAGTGGAGGGCTCTGGGCCTGGCACCACCCTCACGGGTGCCCCACATGCATTTAATAGCCTTCTCACGCGTCTTTGGGCTCCTCCATGTCCTGCCTGTGGCTGCCCTGATCCTCCTAAGAAGACCCAGCAATCCCCGGGACGCTGTTGCCTGGCTGGGCATCCTCCCACTGTTGTCTCTGGGATGAGAAGATCAGAAAACCTTCCTCCTGCCTGCAGGGTCCGTCCCCATCGGACTCCAGGAGACTTTCCAGTCTTATTTCATGGATTTGACATTCTAGTCCAACAGGACCACAGACCCATCCCAGACCTCCCATCTCAAGGCGTTTGCCTCATTTCCGCCCTCCTGGCTTCTAATCTCCTTTTGAATCTCAGCGTGGTGCCGTCGGCCCAGGGACTCAGACAACCCGGCCTTCAATTCTGCCTCTGTTACTGATTTATTTATTTGGCCACCTGGGCCAAGTTCTTTCCCCTCTTCCTGCCTCAGTTTACTCATCTATAAAACAAGGGGGGTCGATGAATGGATAGCAAAGTTCATTTCTCCCTCCTTGGCTCTCGCCATCGATCGCACCAGGAAGAAGCGTTCTCTTCGTCCCCAAATAGCCCCGAGGACTTTCTCTGCCCCGGCACTCCTGCCCTCCACGTTATGCCTTTCTGCGTTCACCACTGATCCAGCGATCAGGGCTTATGAAGTGCCGGCGGGGGGCTGGGTCTGTGGATACACGACCAGCAGAGAGCAGTCTCTGCCCTTCGGGGCTTTGTCCTGGGGCCCCCGTGAGGGCCGGGGCTGCCCTGACTTTGTCTCTGTGTGCCCAGCACCCAGGACAGGGCCGGGCCCAGAGAAGGGGCTGCCGAATGGAGCTGGAGCATCCTTCCAGCCCAGCCCGGTCCTTCCCTGCTGCTGGCAGCTCCGCTCTGCAGGGAGAGCAAGGCGAGGGCTTCTTCCTTTTCTCCTTCTTTTCCTCCTCTTCTTCCTCCTCTTCCCTCCACTCCACCTTTAAGAGGATTCATTATCTAGCCAAGCACTGGCCAGCCTGGAAAGCTAAGAGACGTCCCCTTCATCTGCCCTGGATGGTGTCCGGTCTACACGGAGCCCAGCAAGGGGACGCTCCGGAGAGCCGGGACGTGGGATGGGGAGGGCGCCCGTCTCCGTGCTGTTCCTGGGGGGACCTCCATGGTGAAGAATAAGGCGGGAGTGAGGCGGTCATCCTCAGGAAATGACCACTTGCCAGCTCTCTGCCAGCCTCCGGAGCACAGCCAAGATGTCACCCTCGAATACGAGGTCCATCTGAGTATTTATGTGGGCACAAGTAAATGCAGAATGGATGGAGAGGGGGAGATTCTTTAGGGGGGGATGAGCCAAACACAGTCTTAGGGCAAACCTGATCAGATTAAAATGTCCCTGAGAGATACTGTTGGGGATGTAGACACCAAACAATAACTCTAGTCCAACTATCAATAATATGGAATTAGGTCTTGATCAATGATACATGTAAAACCCAGTGGAATTGGGTGCCGGCTAAGGGGGGTTAGAGGGGTTTGGGAGAGAGGGAAAGAACATGAAACATGTAACTAGGGGAAAATATTCAAAATAAAAACCTAAAAAAATAAAAAATTAAAAAAAATGTCCCTGATGGGGCAGCTGGGTGGCTCCATGGCTAGTGCCAGGCCTGGAGATGGGAGGTCCTGGGTTCAAATCTGACCTCAGACCCTTCCTAGCTAGGTGACCCTGGACAAGTCACTTGATCCCCATTGCCTAGCCCTTACCCTTCTGTTCTAGAGTCATTGCTAAGATAGCGACATTAAAAAAACCCCCATCACTGAGACATCCTGGACAAAAGAAATAAAATTATAACCGAATATTGATCAACCAGGAGGTTCTCTGGGTCACTGCGTGGCCTGACGCTGAGTTTGACCCGGCTGTTTAGGGCAGGACCTGTCTCTGTTTCCTCTTTGTGCCCCAGATCCCCAGCACTGGCCCGGCACACAGCTGGAGCTCAGGAAACACCTGCTCTGCGGAAGGCTCCTTCCACTCTCAGCCTGCTGCCGCCACGCTGGCGCCTGCATTCCCTTCCCATCTCGTCCTCCTCCAGGGCCTTTCCTCTCCCCACCAGGCCCCGAGGAGCAGAGCTCACCTTTACCTGGCACAGGAAGGGCTAAGGACGGCAGAATTTGTATCTAAACACACACACACGTGTAGACACAGCACACACACATGTAGGTATACAAACACACACCCATGTGCAGACACACTTCTATGTGCTCCCACATAGGTACATGTATGTACATGGCATGTCTCCAGCACAAGAGAGTCTATGACAGGAAGGTTGAAGTGACCACTTGCCTGGTCAGGTCACTAGGGAGTGCCATAACGCATAGAGCTCTGGGATTGGAGTCAAGAAGACCTGAGTTCAAATCTGACCTCATGTACCCTGGGCAAGTCATCCTACCACACAACCTGCCTCAGTTTCTTCATCTGTAAAATGGGGATCATAATAGCACCAGGGATATTGTGGGGATCAAAGGAGATTGCCTTTGTGGAGAGTGCCGCACACTTTAAAGTACCATAGAAATGCCAGCTCCCACTCTTGTTATGATTGTGATTTTTCTTAGTCCTAGAAACTATGCCAGTGAAGGCAGCCTTGGTCCACACCCCCTTTCTTGCTATCATTCTGTTAACTCCCACTTGATATTTGCCTTCATTGTCTCCTTAATTATCTTAGCCACGGGAAAGGCACCACGGGGAAGGTGCCATGAGGAAGGTGCCATGAGGAAGGTGCCATGGGGAAGGCGCCATGGGGAAGGCGCCATGGGTAAAGTGCCACAGGAAAGGCATCATAGGGAAGGTGTCACAGGGAAGAAGCACACCATTTTGGTTTTTTCTGTCCTGAAATGGAGCCAAGTAGAGGTGGCACAGAATGGATTATTAATGGACAGCTGACCAAATGAAAGTCAAGCATAAAATCTTGGCAGAGACCACTAAGGTTAAGGACAAGAACAATCATGCCTCAGCTGGTCTCTGACTTTTAGATCTGCTCCGGTCCTGGTAAGTCACCTAACTTCCTGGGCCTCAGTTTCCTTGGCTATATAATGAAGGGGTTGGACTAAATGGCCTCTGAGATGTCTCAGTTTCCCCATTTGTCTATTGAGGGAGGTTAGACAGGATGGCCTCTGGTTCTGGGTCTTTGACACGCTGGCATGTGCCACATGTGGAAGAATAACGATGGACGAATCACCCAGTGCCTGGGCACCTCTCTCAGATGGAGAAGGTGAGCCACTGAAAACAAGATGGTGATGATGCGGGAGCTTTGATGGATGGAAGGAGCAAGACCTGCCCGCCTCCTGGAGGAGAGGCCACGATGCCAGGGTGGTGATGGGGCATCGAGGGGGCACGCTTTCCTGCTTTCTCAAGGGGGGCCAAGGCAGAGGGGGAATCTTTGGACGAGCTCTCCATTTGTGATCCTGATAACAGTCACGGCTGGCATTTCTGTCCTGCTGGAAGGGTGGCAAAGAGCTTGGCATAAAGACCCTGAAAGGAAGCCATCTGGCCTGGGAGAATTTGTTTTTTAAATAAGCTGATAATGGAAATTCCTTCAGAATCCTAATTTTATTGGATGCCTCTGAAAACATTTCCCCAACAAGGGGTCTACAGGCTTCATCAAACCGAAGCCCAGAAAAAAGGGGAAGAATTCCTGCTGTGGTCCAATTTGTTCAACTTACAACTGGGAAAACTAAGGCTCAGGGACAGTCCAAGCGTTGTCTGAGCTCAGCCCAGAACCAGACCCATTTTGTCCCCTCTTGCCACAGAGAAGCTGCCTTCCAGGGTCCTTTCATGGCATGCTCTCGGGCTGAGAAACACAAACACCATTTTGTCCGCAGTCCGTCCGCCCATCCGTCCATTAAGCAGACGCCCCTTAGAAACCAACGTGCGGCCGGCGCGGCGGCGGCGGCTGTAAATTCTGAATCGTGCTTACCTGTTAATGTAGCTCAGGGCGACGTAGGTTGGCTGCTGTAACTCTTGCTTTTCCAAAACCCGAGGATCTGTGTCTGTAAGGAGAACACAAGGAGGAGAGGTCAACATTTTTGCTGGAGGGGGAAGAATGCCTAATGCAGAGAATGGGGCCGACGCAGAGAAAACAAGGTCACATTCAGTGTTCCCCTTTGCAGAGTGAACCCAGGCAACCCCAGGACACTCCTCCGTCCATTCATTCATAAATAACAAAATATTGCATTGCTTTTCCAGGGAATTCCAAACATCAACGGTGATAAAAGGCCCATATGTCATGCAAACGTTCACAATCCCCTCATAAATATTAGTTTTCACTGCGTACAGTTACAATGTCGGCATAGTTTCCACTGTTTAATCTGCTTTTAAAAAATGGCAAGGGAGGGAGTAGGAGAGGAGGAGAGGGAAAGCCATGAAGTCTCTCTTAATTAGGCGCCTTTCCATGACCAGGCTGTACCAAAAAGCACGAGCTAAAAACCCACGGCTTACGCGTCCATTAAATGTACTTCTATGCTCCTAGCTAGCCAGGAGGGCCTGGCAGATTCCATTGGGCGCCATGTTGGTTCAGGCTATTTTTTGAGAATCTCCACCCCAAACTCCCTTGTAGATACGATCCCTTAGCCATTCAACAAACATTTATTGATGTACCTTCTCTACGAAATGCCTTGTCCTAGGAGCTGTGGGAGACACCATGGAGACCAAGGACCAAGTGTCTGCCCTCTAGTAACTTGGAGTCTAATAAAAATACCTCTATAAATAAATAGAATATGAAGAAGCAGTAATGAGGGCATAAAGCAAATTGGTATTCTGTTTTTAAAAGTCATTTTTGGGTAGGCTTTTGGCTGATAAATCAATCTATTCTACTCCCATCCTCACCCATGGCGCCATCTTCCATGGCAAAGATGAAAAAAGAAAGAAGAAGAAGGTGGCTTAGCCAGACCATCGAAGACGTCTGCTTTTCCCAACACCGTCCCCCACATTATATACACCAAGTCTCCTGGCTGTACCCTGAAAGGAGGAAGGTGTGTACACACACACACACACACACACACACACACACACACACACACACACA
>NW_025367104.1:0-6070 GCF_016433145.1 Gracilinanus agilis | reverse complement strand
TATATATATATATATACACATATATAGTTTAGATTTAGTGAAATGTCTTTTACTCAAAACTCAGATCCGTTTCCTGTATGAATAAAACCTCGATCCCCATATTATAATTCTGAGGTATTATTTGTTTCTTTGTATTGTAATTAGTTATTCAAATTGATGGTCAGAAGTTGTACAAATAAATTAATTTATAAGAGGTTCAAACTAACTTTCACTGAAACAACACTTGGGATGGGTACCAGTTTCATAAGTAAACAGTGGAACATATTGCCTTGCTTTACATATTCGAATTTCTGGGGCTTCAATTTTTTATATCACTTTGCTTTGAATAAGGAAAAAGGAGGGAAGGGAGTATAACATTGTTTGACTTGAGGTAAGAGTCAGAGATTATTTATCAGTGATATCATTCTTTTGAATGGTGAATCCAATTCAATGATCCATAAATGAGTAATATCAATTGCAAATCCAATGACTTTTACCTTAAACAGTAATTATTACAATAAAATTTGTAAGGTTTCCAAGATTTACATGCACAATGAAAAATTATAATGTTACAAAATATGATAAACAAATTTTTTTCAACAATTTCTCAATGAATAAATTATCTAGTAATTCTTTCCAGTAATTATAGAAAAAGAGTGAACAACTTTGCTTGGAATTAAGTTTTCATTACTGTTCTCTTGATTAGAGAGGGTTGAGGCAGGGACTGGTTAGTCCCTTAACTTATTGTGATAGTTTACTTAAAACTTTTTGTTCATAATACAAATCATATATTATTGCAAATAGGCATGATCAATGTTTAACAAATAGCTTTTACACATAGTTTACATTTCAACATATGTTTTCAATTTTCACAAGGTAAGGTACATGATTTGATAACATTCAATAACAATTTCCTTAAAACCCAATATTAGTAATAGCTTTGCTTGCTTGCAACATTATTGTCTACATCGCATCATAATTCAATAAGGCTACTAATTACCCCTTTAGGTTCTAAATTTACTTTAAGGAAGGGGTTAATAAGTTTGTTAGAAGTAAGGAAAATTCCTTTCCTCACTAGCAGTTTTTTTTTTTTACTATTTAAATTATTGTACTTGTAATTTTTACATGTTTTGATCTTGATATAAAATTACTTTTCAAAGGTTATTGATTTTAAAAATTTCAAAATTTGCAACCAGGTACTTTGGAATATTTTTACATTTGCAAATAATTGTTTTATTTCAGGTCCCTTATGATTACTGAGATGATCAATGCATTCTTCATTATAATATGTTATAATATTGATAATTTTGTTAATTAGTTTTAATTGCATCAATATCACCACAAAGTAAAAGACAGTATAATAATATTAATGCCATCACAATAAAGTACATATTAACAATGATATCAAATTGTTATGAGGGTTATACATTTTATTATGATTTTATATTCTGGATTTGAATGCACTACTACAAATCACAAATATTATGAGAATATAAATTAATTTCTTGCGTTATAATGTAGTGAATTTTCAATAATATTTTATAATAACAGATTAATAATATTTGAATTGTCTTTTTCTTAATAGCTTTGACTATTAGATTATAATCTCAATTCTAATCCCAATCTATTCAATTAATCTTTAAGGACTAGTGAAATAGTGAACATAGGTGACATAATTTGGCTAGGATCTAATACCTTAAAGCTTAGATTAAAGTTATCACAATAATAATTTTTTGCATATTCTGATATTAATTGAAACAGAGATAACTACTGAAGTTGAGCCAGATTTCTATAAATTACAAAATTAACATTAGCTTCTTATTAATTGTTTCCCTTTACTGAGTTTGAGTTAGTAAAAACTGTTGCTGAAAATACTTATAGTCAGAGCCTCTCCCTCCTGTGTGTGTAGAAGGGGTTAAATTACTTTTGAAACCTGTCAAAGGCTGCAGCCGCTTTTCAAGGGGCTGTGCTCTTTAACTCTTTAGTTACTGCATTTATAAAATGTGCATGATTATTTTAAAACCTTGATGATTTATCACTTCCAAATGAATGCTAATTTAAACTTCACTATGTCCAAATTGACCCTAATTAAAACTTCCTAACAATGTTTCCTATAGATATATACTAATTATTCTTTCAGACCTCTGCTTAAAGAAGAATAAAACCTGTAGTCTGGCCTCTCTATACCTTAGGACAAATCCACATACCTGATTAAATATTTCTTTTAAATCATGGACTAGTATCCTTATAAGCTTTACCCTTCTATTTTGCAATCCTCAAATTCAGTTTGATAAGCATTTTTGGCAAATTTGATTATTTAAACCTGTATTTTACACACTGCAAGTCTTAATAACTTCTTCAATATAATTTTTGTGCACAAGTAAAATGAACTGAAATTCCATTTTTTAACTGTTAGTCAATAAAGTTATACTATACCATCAGTATCTCTTCAAATTCTTAGCAAACATGCATACTAATGAATTAGAAAAAGGGCTGTGATTTGAGAAAAAGGAGCTATGTTTTGTGACTTTCCAAAAAAAATTTTTTTTTTTTTTTGCTAAACTGAGGCAGCATAGATGATTCAATTTTGGCTTAAATTTTTCTCATGAACCATTCTCTGTTCAAAGGCATCTAATTATGAAATATAAGCCAATGGTATTGTTCTAATAATTTATGTTAAGATTTTTACTAACATCAGTGTGATTAATGGTAGATTAAACTTGTGGCAGTCTGAAAGGTTTTTACCACTCTCAGTTAAGCATTTAGGTGAATTGATGATTCTGATTAGCTAAGAAAGTTTTAAATTGCACTTCTATACCTCAGTACACAGTTCAGAATCATTGCTTTTTCTGTCTGAATAAAAATTTTCTTAGATTGCATTTAGAATCCTTGTTAAATTTGATTAAATATATATCTCAGTATTTAACCTGTTGATAGAATTTGGTGGTGGGATCAAATCTGTCCCCGGTCATTGTCTTATGATTTCTTTGTTCCCTTTCTTATGGCCAGTAAGAAATGGAAGAAGAAAAGTAGACAAATTATCTTGTTGATTCTCCCCTTAATGAGAGCAGAGAATATGATTTCTTTTAATCAATTAAATTTTTTAGAGTTTAAAACACTCAGAAATCCATTGGAAATGTTATTTTTCTGAATTTCTCAAATTCCTGTCTGTCTTTCCCATTCCTCCGGAATGAATGAGAAAGAGAGAGAGATTTATTTTCTCCAAAATTCCATTGTGATCACAGACAAACAAAACCATTACAAACAGATTAGAGACACATAAACACAACATATAGACACACAGACTGTTCAAAAACATTTTTCCCGGGCATTTCATGCATACTCTAACAAATATAAGACATCCTATCAAAGATCAATAAATCACATCTTACGTGGCTAAAGAAATCTGGAGAAAAAAGAAAGTTTATTATTCAGAAAACTGATTAACTCTAGCAAGGAACTGGCTAAGCTAGGATGAATTCTTGGACTAAATTTAGTCATTAGTGGGGCCAGTGGTTGGCCTCCTTTCCATCTTCCCTGAAATCTCTTATCAGGTAATCTGTAACCATTTCGATGGAATTTGGAATTACAATTTTTCTTCCAGTGGTAACCTTTCTCACATCTGGGACACAAAGAGTTAGGGGCATTGGAACAAGAGTCTTTTGCAGCCTTTGAGCCCTTAATCATTTCAGAATATGTTTTTCCTTTCAGGGCTGCTGCGATGACTATACCCTGCATATATGCTGGAGTAAAGTCCTCACAAGCTTTCAAGTAGTCATCAATAGTCCCAGATTCTTTAATATTTTGAAGCATGCTCTGACACACCTTATTGGCATTGTCATAGGCAAACTTTTGGACTATTATCCGGATTGAATATTCATCATTTGTATATTTTGTTACTTCTTGATTTAACCTTTCTACAAAATTTGAGTATCTTTCCTCTGATCCTTGTCTAATCTCAGCCAAACCTGTGGACAGTTTCTTAGTTGCTGGGATCCTTTTCCAAGCCTCTAAGGCACACCTTGTACATTGAATTAGAGCTTCTCTAGGTAAATTAAGCTGATCAGCATGTAATTCCCATTCATCTATTCCAAGTAACATTTCTCTAGTAACTCTGATGCCCTGTTTTTTATTAATGGCTGCCTTCTGTTTTGCCACCCCATCAAATTCTGATTTCCAAAAGAGGTAGTCTCCTGCAGAAAGGGAATATTTTGCTATATGATTCCAATCCAAGGGAGTGATCCAAAGCCCTTCCAAAGTTTTCACCAAAGTTAAAGCGTATGGAGAAGCAGGACCATATGAAGAACAAGCTGTCTTAATTTCTTTTAACACTTTGTAGGGAAGAGGCTCCCATGTAGGAGCTACTTCTTCATCATCATCCAATTCATCTGCTCTAAAAATAATTGGGAAACAGAACGACGTGTCTCCGTCCTTCTGAGCATTTTTTATTGCCCCTTTAAACCCTATATTCTGGGGCTGGGGCTGCGGAATTGGAGCTTCAAGCAGCAGAGGCTCCTCTGCTGTTATCTCTCTTTCCTCTTTGGAAGAGAGGTTTTTAGGTGGGGGAGGGTCTGCTGCTTGTGGCTTTTTCCTTCGAATTTTAAAGTTCCAGTTTGATTTACAAGGAGCCTTTTCCTCCTCCTCTGATTCTAACATTGAAACCTTAAAGATTTCATTCTCTGCATTTTGACCAGATAACAAAATTGTTTTTTCAGCAGACGAAACTTTTACTGGCACTTGTTCTAGTCCATGCTCAATACAGTAAGTTTTCAAATCATTGCCAACTTTTTGCCAGAATTCTAAGGGAATCCATGGGCTACAATTTTTAATAAGATCAAGAAATTTAGTGAGCTGTTCTTTACTAATTTTTGCCCCCCATTTCCTGAGGGTATAATCAGTTATAGCAATAAAAAGAATTCTTTCCTTTGATTCACTGTGCCCCATGGTGTTTGTCTTAAATTGAAAAGATAAAAGATAAAAGTTACTCACCTCGAATCCCTCACGTTCTCCTCTCTGTGAGCCAGCAGCGAAACCCGAGGGGGGGTGGGGATGAGTCTCCTAGCCACCTGAATTTGGGAAGCGCTTTGGCTTGAGGGGAAAAGGTATTCGCACTGCTCAGAAAGCCCCCGCGTTAGGCGCCATACATATAGGGGACCAGCCTCCTATATGATAAAATTGGGGGTCCTGAGTGGCGTTTACGGCGTCGGATTGATAAGACAGGAAAAAGAAAATGAGAACAACTAGACTAGTGGTTAGCCCATGCTGTTCCAAAATCTGTGGGCTTGGGAGTTTATTATATATTGGTTTCAAACAAAGAACACAGCTATGAAGGGGTAACAGATTATACATAACCCATTAAAGTCTAAAGAGTAAAGGTATAAGTACCAAGACAATGGCCAAATTCCAACCATCCATTAGTAGGGATAATTCTGGGAGAGGAAATATTTTTATGGAGATGCTCACTTATTGAGTTCTAACTTCCAGGATTATAGGCACCTGGACAAATAAAGTCAAGACTAAAAGCGCCATACTTATCTAAGTATGCAGACTTATCTTAAGTAATGTTTGTTAGGGTTTAGGCTTCTTAATTATCAAGGAGAGGAATCATTAACTCAGTAGATACTGGTCTGCCACTTCGAGGTTTTTCAATAAGAATTGTAAGAAAGGTGGGGATCAAAGACTGAGTCAAAAGAGGAGCCTCAGATTTTTATCTTAGATGGCCCATTCTGTCTGCATTCCTGACATGCAGTGCAGAAAAATCATACACACAGTTTTACTTGCCGATGATTTTGTAATGGGATCCAGATAAAATATCTGTTACAGACTCTGTTTCTCTAAATGACTCCTAATAGCCTTTTCGGAGGGATCAAGTTGATTTTGGATTAACCTACCTGCTGGTACCAGAGCCTTTTGGGGCTCAGGTGACCAGGACCAAACACAAAGACTGCCTCAGCCTGGATTGGTCACGTAGGGAATCCAGATAACAGGCCCTAAATTTGATCCTATTTCTCCAAAGGTTTTAATACATAGAACGGCTTCCCACACCTGGGCAAGTCACTTGACCCCCATTGCCTACCCTTACCAATCTTCC